>NC_090281.1:68072061-68376585 GCF_037392515.1 Haliotis asinina | reverse complement strand
TTTAAAATTACAAGTTCAGTATTGTCATCAAATGCTGGGGAAGACACCACTTTTGCAGCACCTTGTTCTTTTACGGTCTGCAGATGTCCGAACCCTGTGGCCACAACACTATATTAAGATAGATTTTCTAAACGCATTTGTCACAAAAGTAGTAATGACACTTTTGTCAGTTCTCTTGTCAAAGAAGCAATGTCGCGTCCATAGTCTTCTCTGCTGGTGACCATTAAATGTCTATTTCTCGATTCGGCGAAATGCTAAGCAGTAAACTAGATGCATGGTCGCGGAGACGTAAAGAAAAGAAATTGGTCTTCTTTGATGCTAACGTCAAATATCTCTCCAGCGGTCAAGGCTAACGTGAGCCGTCAATGTGGACTTCATTCCACCTTTAACATGTAAGCATCTTATATGCTGTGTTAATGCTCAAAGAATGCAGTTTTCTCTATGTATACGCTATATCGTGGGTGATCCTTGCCACAAAGGCCAAGATTAAAGATGACCACACAAATCTTCTGAGCTTCGGAATGTATCACGCTTGACTCGTAAATCCTTTATTATTTATTTGTATATCTCGGACAATAAGCTTTTGCCACGAGGATGTGCTAGGTGTGTTGAAGCCACATGATAATCGTGGCTTGACCGGTGGTCAGTCGTAGGGTGTACCGAGCACAATAGCAGAGGGCGTAAGGTCACCGGCGTTTTATGGTTCTACCTCATAAAATTAAAATTTGTTCTTTACGGGTGAGCAGCGTCACTTTCAGCTGGTGACCCTTTGATTGGCGCCGAGATAAAATTGATACACCTTTATGGCCAGACATGGGTGCTTTTGTTAAGTGACCATGTTAACAGATGGGGTGTAAGTCCACTTCAAATGATTAGGTGAAATAATGACACATGGCTTTCGGTTTCATTTTTGAACATCTATGGATACAGCGCGAACAATGGGCGAGTTTTGTATGCATGGGTAAATTGGTGATTTATTTGTGTAATTGTACGATGCTATCTCGAGATGTATCGAATGTCGGTAACATTAACAGTTTGCTTTGAAAGGAACTACCATTTGCTATATTACGATCACTGACCGCCAACTTCCTAACTATACAATGTTGTGGTTTGTGATCTATACCTGTATTTTTCAATACAAACCTGATAACAAACTAATTTGTTAAACTAAATATTTACCCTGAATCTGGTCAGCAGATTGGTATAGTTGGACATGTATTATTGGAGACAACAATAGCTGTTAGAATCAATATTTTTCGACAGGAATTGATAATAGTGCCCACCTGTGGACTCCAGAATAACGTACGCTTGTGAATTAGCAACGCTTTGTATCAGTGTATCTAGTTCTCGTGAGCGAAAACGGATGAACCTGTACATTGAGGCCATCGAGGGCATGTTTATTTTCAACCTGCAAGTCTCAACATGATCATATTTGTTTGTTCTAAGATCAAAGCATATTCTTCACTATAGCCGTGTGCCAAACTCATGACAGTAAAGGATAATAAAGCAAGACATGGAATATGTAAAGAGATTTGACACTGCCTTCTCACGTGTTTACGACATTTCAGAAAGTTAATATTATGTTGTTTGAAATGTTTTTTCAGCGCATTGTTGTCAGTGGGGTTCCCATAGTTTTGCAAACGGATATTGCATTTAAGCAGATTGCGATAGGTATTAGGTGGACACGAGGAAAAAGCACGTGGATATAGGGCATTTAATGTTGGACACTGTCGTGGGAAATGTTCTACTTGTGTTATTTGTAGCTGAATAGCCAACTTGTGAACTTGATAATAAAGTGCACCCAAAAGATCACGTCATATTCTAATATTACTGTAACAATTCATCTTGAATATAGTTTGTGACTAACAATTCAGTATCCACCGGGCGAAAGGTTTCATACAGGTAGCATCCATCAGTTATAAAATGTGAGCAGAAAAGTAAGCGTTTAGTACCTAAATACCCATAAGCACGTTTATAGTGTTGACACACCAAGAAACATGACCTTTCTGTCAAGAACGATATGCGATGTGATCAGCTGCGGTGAACGCCATGCAAGAACATCAGCAACATTGCTTCCCACGAAAGTTGTGAGCTTGGAATAAGCCTTTAAAAAGCATATTAGAGACAGTTTCAATTTCCCAGGCTTCCTCCCCGAGCAAATATTGTGGCACGAAGATTCATTTTTTAGGTGTATAGCAAATTCCAGTCTGATAAGCGTCATTGACATGGTAACCCCAATTATCTCAGATAATTACAAAAAAGTATGTTTACAAATTCTTGTTCGACATCAAGGGGGATGTGAACGAGTCGACACGCACTGATCCGATGATCAAAATTTCTTGTGCCTTGCCGAGACGTCCTTCTAATTATTACGTGCCGAGAGAGACTCACGAAGCCCCCCTAATCAAATTCAGGATATTAAATCTCTGGACAGCGATCCTCGTTGCGTAATAGCGATCTGGGGGAAGATACGGCAGTATAGCTGCTGGGATGTTTTCACTTAAAGCGACAAAAGCAAACAATGGTTAGATGGCGTAGCGATACCCAGCACTTGACGCTTATAACGTGTCGATAGCCGTCCGTCTTTGTCTACTTCATGGCAGGTTATTGTTGACCCATTACGTTAATTGATTGTTTGGGTGCAACATCTTATCTTGGCTTGTCGATTGCGATAGATAACACTGTTGACAGCAATGAGTGATTGTTCATAACACGACTAGAGTACCACAGCCATTGAATGTGCAGAGCCAGGCTTAGTTCCTTGTTCCAAGAGGTATCAAAGTGGTTAGATCTTTCTGAGAAAAAAGATTTTGTTCTGAGACAGTCTTTTGGAAAAATTCCGTTCGAATGAATTGCTGCGTTATTCTATTTAAGATCATTATTTATTTTTCTATTCTTGAAGGATGCTTTGATGGTAAAGATTCAATTTTGAAATAATCTTATGTCCACCTACGTCTCTGTGTTCGATCCTATCCAATCACTGATGAATTTGTGCGATTTTTTTTTTAAATTTTAACATTATCTTTCGAAGTCTGAAGGGGCCAAGTTGTGAAAGATATCCACTTTTGTCTATGTACCGAACCGTACCATAGCTTTCTGAGCAATCATTCTTTATCCCAAATGTAAACCGTTGAACTAAATACCTCTTTAAGCTGCAGCTGTGATGGAACTGGGATTATACTCCGACCAACGTGGAAATACCGCCATTTTGTGTTGACTTTCGTTAAAGTGTGCAAATATCGTCAAATCTCGAATTATGAAGACGGTGTGCGCATGTGACTGAAATCATGACAGTGCAAATATTAGCGCTGGGATAAACTGTCTGTAAAAAATAGAATAGGGAAATGCGACTCCAAGTTTGGATCCGCAGACGATGGGCCCCATTACCCGTGTGATAACGTGGTTACGTCCGCGGAGGGCGTATGTGTTGCGTCGTTGATTTGATAAACGTTGCCAGATTGACTATAATTATATCCCATCTTCTTGCACAATAATTCAATAGATAACACCAAGTGTTTGCGATTTATTTGACGCGGTTGTTTAAATTACACGTGATTGGTAGCATGTATGGGATGGCAATTGTAGATAAGGTGCCTAATCCGTAGAATGGCCGGATCATGATTCCTCAGTCCGCTTTCATCTTTTTGTATCACCCGACACATTCACCAGAAGGGTGGACATACGACACGCCATTTCCGCCATCTTCCAGACTCATCCTCGTTTAAAAGCAGTCTTGAGATTTAAATAGAATTAACTTCAGCGAGACTTTTAAAATAGGTAGTTGTGCGAGCAGATTGAATGAATTCTCATTTGAAATTTAAATAAAATGTTGACATCAAAGATCGGGTATATTTTAATGAAGAAAAATGCTCCGCTTTGATTCCGCTTATTTGAAAATAAGATTTCCGCACAGCCGAACATTCCTAGGAAAACAAATGAAATAACATTTAAATCAATTTAAACTTCACCGCACGGACGCGGCTTCAAGGAAGATGGCTTAATACGGTGGATCAGCAGAAATGTGATAAATTTATCCACGACTGTAATCACAATAAGCCAGTATCATATACAGCGAGCCCATGACTGCATCTGTATGCATCGAGAGATTTAGCAATGCTTAGAAATAGCATTTAGATTCATGACGGGGAGACAAAGTAATATTAGCATTTAAAACTATGATTATATTTCGAGAACATTTACCGTTTGCATTCTACCAAGCCTAAAGACGAAACAGCAAGGAGCCGATCGTTAGGTAGATTACATGGACATTACTATTTCGAAACTTCACCCGTAAAGACCACCGTTGTCCATTACGCAGCAAGTATATCACTACCCCGAGATGAAACCAATCAGGATATGTGCGTTCAGAGACGAACTTTTCTACTGCGCTTTTGAGTATTTCAACCATTTTGTTTCCAAAGAGGTCATCTATTTTTCTCAAGGATAAATGACTCCGGTGATGACTGCGTCCAGGATAATGCAGTACGAGACGTTCCAGACAACGTGGCCTCTTTGACGTCTACATAATACATTTCACCATTTCACTAGCTAAAACCTTGGACACTGAAGAATCAGTAGGGATTTTTTTCCTGTCTGTTCTTCGGCTCATGGCAGATCGTATTACATAGAGCTCTTTAATTGTAGGGGTCAGTTCACTCGTCCATCCGCAGTGCCATTATTTCAAGGCGGATTTTTTTCAAAAGTGTCTCACACCCATTTTAAGTGGCAAGTCGCCTATTAATTTTGAATTGAACTGTTGAAAGGAAACGGTTGCCATATTAACTTAGACAAGGCGTCGTTTAATGACATGTTAGTTTAGCAGGGACGTTTCAAAATTGATTAACATTTTTTTGAAAGTAGGGCATAAATCATATATTGTCAAAATAAACTTAACGATTCCCACGTCAATCCAATACACAAGGATTTAATATAACTAAGCATGTAAAACGTAAAGACACTTGATCCACAGATAATCCTAAGACTCATATGTAATGTAAATCGTACTGTTCTCTTGACTAAATGTGAATGCTTTTAGATAATTGCGAAAAGGATTATGGGTCTTTCATTGGTGGAAGGTTCTGTGTGAAATATTGATGTTGTTTGTTTTATGACTGTGTTTATAGAAACGGGATTTGATACAATGTATTCAGCAGAATGTAAAATACAGACGCTAAATGAACAGGCTTAATTGTTACCTGCGAGTTTCAAATGTAGAATTATCCCCGTTCGTCCAATTACTAGGCTGTGGAAGTAGCGAGAATATCAGCTACTTGGCTGTGGAAGTAGGGAGAATATCAGCTACTTGGCTGTGGCAGTATCGAGAATATCAGCTACTTGGCTGTTGAAGTATCGAGAATATCAGCTACATGGTTGTGGAAGTAGCGAGAATATCAGCTTCTTGGCTGTGGCAATAGCGAGAACATCAGCTACTTGGCTGTGGAAGTAGCGAGAATATCAGCTTCTTGGCTGTGGCAGTAGCGAGAACATCAGCTACTTGGCTGTGGAAGTAGCGAGAATATCAGCTCCTTGCTTGAATGATGTGTATGTCGTCACGTGGGATGCATTGTGATCACCAGAGCGTGACATGATGCTTGTGACTAATGAAAGTAAACTAAAGATATGCCAATACTATTTGAAAAACAGCGAAGGCAGTTAGTAACCTTCAAGTACAAGGGTCCTGAAAGAGCAAACGTGTCATCCATGTGATTTTAATGGCGGTCATGAGTTGGAAGATATCTGTCGCCCAGTGTCTCTTTCTTCTGTCGACATTTATATCATATTGTTTTGGACGCAAAAAGTATGATATTCAAACATGTCACGCAATCTTGCAGGGAATGTACCACGATCATTATTGCCTGAAACTCTTTTCCAGAATGTTACTTTTCTTTCCGTTATATATTAAAATGTGAATTTCGATATTTTGGTCTGGCATGGCATTTTCACATCATGCTAAATATCACGGCATCGAGATATGATGTTTGTTGATGGGATCTAGGATCTATTTTTTCACATTTTGTAATTATGAAAACACTAAAACGACAAAAAGAAAATAAATATTTTGCTGGATGGATATGTTTAGTGCCTGTATTTGATATAGCTTATCTTAAATGCGCATTATCGGTAAACTGAGTCACATTCATATTTAAGAGCAGTGTTTACAGGTATCTCTAGTGATAATAGTCGATTAACAATTCAAACAGCTTTGCATTTGTTGAACGTTTCTTCCCAAAGGGAAATATTGATCCTCTTGTGGTAGTGAGCCAAGACTATGTCTATCTAAGCATGGGTTCCTCTGCTATTTAGTCTATACGATGACAATAGTACCTTGTCACTTCCAATAACGACGATATGTCTTACAAAAAAGTACCACAGTATGCGTCAATAAAGGTAGAAACGTTGTCATCAATCTGCTCCGACTACACCAGAAGGTGAATTGACCAATTTTTCACCAGCGCTCTCACCATATTGATAAAATCTCTTCGCCCGGTCTGATTGTGGGACGAACCTTTCATCATTAAGAACTCTTATATTTCTGAGCTCCTCGCCGCGATGCAATGGATCATCATCACTCAATATCGCTGCATTAGGGGAAGTTGAACCTTCTCAAGAAGGAACTGCAGGATAGAGGATGTTACGGGGTGTCCTGTTCGTCTCAAAAGGTCGAACACCCTGACTCATTGTTTCGGCTTTTCGTCGGAATGGATGCTTCTTTGTAGGCGCGTGTTATGAAATCGAACTCAAGTTCGAAATTGCGCATGCGAGCGTAGCTTAAGGCTGTTGCATTATCTGCGAGATTGTAAGAGCGAAAAGCAAACATGTCGTTTGTCTAAAACCACGATCTATTGAAAACGAAATAAAATGGAGGATTTGTACAACACATACAAAACCAGTCGGATATGATTCAAGGGGGATTTTCTTTGAAAATTGGTGTCGTTATAGAGAATCGATTATTATATCTTGGCATTGGCCAACCCAGCTCTAGAATTTCCTGCCCTGGCATGGGGCATAAGCGCGGAGATGTTACGCCATTAAAGAGACATGTATTTACTAGTATGGTCCTGTAGTTGATACAAATTTGCAAACGATCGTCTGTTTATTTTCAATCTCATTCAATTTGTAAAATCCTTGATCCATAAAATACGAGGAAGTGATGTTTACTTCACCCGGCGCGAGCCAACTTGGAACAGAAAAGACCCATTCAGTAATTCTTTCATTGCATTTTACGCAATTTGATAGAGATTTTCAAATATCGAACTGACAAGAATCGTAATTAGCAATGGTCCTAGGAATCCGTGAATCAGGGGTTTGTTCATTTCGTGCAAATCGAATGCGTGTGTTAGCACTAACCTGGCGTGTTATATTTCCTCGAATTTGTTACCCGCAAATAAAAGAAATCTTTATTCGGAATAATTTCATTTCAGCATCCTCTGCATCCTCAGATGGATGACATTCAGAGCAACTCGTCAGGAGAGCTGACAGCAAGCGATAGCGGCCGAGGCGGAAGTGAAGAAGATATTCAGCTGCCCCCACTGCCCGAGTCCGAAGGTGATTGACAGAAACAGACAATCATAGAATTAGCGTTGTCAGGGGAAGCCATTATCAGATAACTGATGCCTCCCATACCAGCACGTAATACATACACACAGATTATTTAATGTTTAACAAACTCAGCCTGGTTATGATCCCACCCTGTCATGATCCCACCAATGAAAGAGATCATGAGTGTCACTAAAGTAGTCAACGTCAAAGACAAGCATCACTCCGAGATTCTTCGACATCGAACTGACAAGCTGTGCAAGTAATTAGGATATCCGTGGCGGATCCAGGATTTTGGATAAGGGTGGAGGTTCACATAAATCATGAAGTCCAAAGACTAGGGGGAATGATCCTCAGGGGAGTATGTTTCGAGGGAGAGGGCATAGGGGTGCACCCCTCAGCTACCTCCTCTTGATCCACCCTGTATGTTGTTAACGGTTAAATTGGAGTTGACCCGTGAAGGTCCCGGGGTAGAACAGGCCTTCAGCAACCCATGCTTGCCATAAAAGGCGACTATGCTTGTCGTAAGAGGTGAATAACGGGATCGGGTGGTCAGGCTCGCTGACTTGGATGACAGATGTCATCGGTTCCAATTGCGCAGATCGATGCTCATGTTGTTGATCGTTGGGTTCAGACTCGATCATTTACAGACCGCCGCCATAGAGGTGGAATATTGCTGAGTGCGGCGTACAACTAAACTCACACACTCACTCACTTAAATTGGAGTTAATGACACTATAAGTAAAACATGTCTCATTGTATCATGTTCTGAAGCTTTCATTAAGTCTATATTTTATATTCTTTCCAGGGGAATATTCCAGCACTGACGACCCTCATCGATTGGCTGTCGAAATGAAAGACCGCAGAAACCACAGACACGGTACCCGGCCTTTAAAAGATGACCCGACGTTTCAAACTTTTGTGCCTCGTCTCCACCCGTCCTTCAACACCCAAACACACGTCAAACCGTCTTTCATTCGGCCAATTAAAGAGCAGGAATTACCTATTCAGGAAAAGCGAAAGTCTCGAAATCTAAGCATTGGCTCTTTTGACGACCCTCTGCAAGTCAAACGGAACAGCATTGGGAAAAGAGTCACATTTGCCAACGAGGGATTGACGCAAAGAAACCTTCAAAACCTCGAGCGTATTCTGCACACAAGTAACCACATTCCCCCGACAAACAAACTTGCGTTTCTGTGTGACAGTGCGGAGCTTTCCAAGGCCGGAAGCGATGTGACATTTGCTAATGGCGGAAGCTGGTATCCCAAGGTTCCCCGTAGCCACGACGACGATGACAATACCACCACTTCCGGTAGTTACACGCTGAACCCGGAAGACATTGATGAAATGTTTTGTGAAACCTACCCTGTTTCTTGAACAAACTGTGATTATCTTTCTCGAGTTGTGACATGAGGTATCTCTTGCATTTATCTTTCAGAGCTTGGAAATATTTTGCCGGCTATGCAGCTGAACTTGGCCAACAACGAGGTGTGTGTTGTGAAAGAAACACCCGTACATATCTAAAACCATTGCTCAATTTGCACTTCAGTCATGTAGGGTGTTTGACATCTACATCTGAAATCGACATAGAGATTATGGAATGTAAATAACGGTGCTTGGCTCCAGCTTGTATATTATGCTGTTATATACACGATGTTAGCCGCCAATCATTGTTTGTTAATTTAAAATTATTTAAAAAATCAACTGTTGCGGATTATTAGTTGTTTCTGTGGTTGATAATATTTGTTCAATGCCAAAGATTTTGTTGGTCCTTCCTGTTATTTCCTAGTTTGTTCACACAGCGACATGGCTACAAATTAGACAGTTTGTTTGTGATTACAAGCCTCCAAGCAATCAAGCATACTATGCGTTGTTAGTGAGCTTTGTACAGTCAACAGTCATAATACAGGAATAATTGGTTTTCGAACTATTTCCAATGTTTGTGAAACTTCACAAATACATCCATTTTATATAACATTAGACTCTCAAGTCATATTCCTTTGGGGTATTACCTAGTTACTCTGTTCTTGAAACTTCATGATTTACATGTATTCATTCGGTGTACATTGTATATTTATAATGGCGTTTTTTCCATAAAACAACAAACATTGCCTGACTCTCTGCGCCTTACAATGTCACGTCGGAACCATGCCATCGTCCATGTATTGATATAGATATTTATACCGTATGCGACTCGTACAAGAATGATAGCAATTTGCATTAATGACTCCCCGATATCGATATGGTAACATCAGATTAGTGTCAACTAACAGTGTCAGTTTCATATTGTTAGTCAACCCATTATTCGAGATTTCATACTGTTGTGTTTGTACACTGTGAAACCGTTTCAGTTCGAATTCATTTAACTCTAAATAGCGTTGAATATGAAACGTTGTCGCGTCCGCTGCAAAGCCCTTTTCATTACTTTCCATTTACTTTTGACTCATGATTGTCTCGAGTTTCGGAATATTTTTATGATTTATTGATTTCGAGTGAATAAGGTTTCATGGTGTATATAAGTGACATAAACATTTCAATATATGGTATATTTTCGAAACATCACGCCGAATTTTTTCCAGCGATTCGACCATATATGAGATTATTTTCGTATTTGACTGACATCATAGGTTGTGTAAGTTTTGCCGATTTCTATCCTGTTTTGTATTGGTGTATTTTAGACACACCGGTATGAAGCTATAAATATGTATTAGCGGTAGTATTCAGGGATAATATCCCAGTATTAAGTATTAGTCACCCCAGTATCTTTTCGTGTGACGAAACATTATCATATGCCCAAGTTTAGGTTAGCTCGACAAATATTCACGGTGAACTATGTTAGGATTAGGACCTAGTTGAAACACTATTCCCGCATACATTCACTATCATTCAAAATGATGACCTATCACTATTACGAATATATATTTCATTACATACGAGCGACAAAATGCGAGGCATCATTTATATTTGAATCCGAGCTATATGAAATGTATTTCTGGGAATGTTATGATTTGATATTTGATATTACAGTCTGCGAGCTGCATGTGCGTGGTGATACGATGGATTATATGTACATGTCATTTGATGGCATCCTCATTCAATATCATACATTTTACCATCATGAAGATCCATTTGTGTTTTGTTATGCAATTCTTTATCATTTCACCATTCCAACGGCGCTGAGGCTCGTTACCTGATGTGGCTATTTTGGCATATCGTGAACAGTATTTTGTAAATAAATAAATGTGCATTGTAACCTGAAACATCTTTTCATGTTCCTCTTTTTCCCATGAACAACACTGATACCGTCTGTGACTCTCTCTCTCTCTCTCTCTCTCTCTCTCTCTCTCTCTGTGTGTGTGTGTGTGTGTGTGTGTGTGAGAGAGAGAGAGGTGGGGTGAGGGAGGGGGTATTGGTTTCAGTATCATACTAACCGATATTAATTGGACTCTAAAATTTTATCTATATTCATATGTGTATGTTGTTTTACGACAGTCCATCTGCATCTGCGATCTGCATAATTATATCCTAGGTTAGGATGACCTGTGATTCAAATCCTGACAGGTCACGGGTCCACCACTCGGTAGTCTACTGGCTCAAATATATTCACGTTTCCTTAGAATCACTAAAGGTCTCCCGTAAGCGCATGACACTCCAGATATTCTCACGTTAAGAGTTGCGATAGAGCAGTGTATATCAGATGTAACAGTGAAACAGTCAAATGCATCTTATATCATTATTGCAACATTACTTCACAGTTGTGCTAATTGCAGCGTAGCCTCTCCACCCCGAATGAATGCTGTGTATCAATTATGCATATAAAGTAGGTTCCAGTTCATTAAGAATAACATGTGTTGCTGAAATCTACACTATTTAGCCATTCTTCGTTAAGCATCCCCATGAATCATTGAAATCAACAGCATGTTCAGCCCCAGACACCAGTACTGAAACCCAAGACATGTTCAGCGTCAAACACCAGTATTAAAACACACAGCATGTTCAGCCCCAGACACCAGTACTGAAACCCAAGACATGTTCAGCGTCAAACACCAGTATTAAAACCCACAGCATGTTCAGCCCCAGACACCAGTACTGAAACCCAAGACATGTTCAGCTTCAAACACCAGTATTAAAACACAGTATGTTCAGCGTCAGGCACAATACTGAGACCCACAGCTTGTTCAACGTCAAACACCAGTAGTAAACTGAACAAACAGTATGTTCAGCTTCAGAGACCAGTGACACAAGACACAAATATTAACACCCACAGCATTTTCAGCTCAGACACATGTACTGAAACCCACAGCTTCTTTAGCGTCAAGCCCAGGTAGTGAAATCCACACCTTGTTTAGCGTCAAGCCCAAGTAGTGAAATCCACACCTTGTTTAGCGTCAAGCCCAAGTAGTGAAATCCACACCTTGTTTAGCGTCAGAGACGACTAGTGAACCCACAGCGTATTCAGTGCCAGAGACCTAAAGTAAAAGCCAAAGCTTCTTCAGCGTGATAGGCCTGTAGCAAAAATAGCTTATTTAGCTTTAGAGACCAGTAGTGAAACTCAGCGTCAGTCATCCGTATTGAAACCCACAACTTGTTCTTCGACAAAGACCAGTTAAACCCACAACTTGTTCAGCGTCAAACCCATAGCATTTTCAGCATCAGGCTCTACTATTGAAACACACCGCTTGCTCAGCGTCAGAGACCACTAGTAGAACCCACAGCTTGGTCAACGTCAGAGACATGTAGTAAAACTAACAGGTTCTCCCCCTGTCGCTCACTCCCATCTGTCAACTTAGTCCCACTCCCTCTTCTTGCCCCGACGTGGCCTATTCGAGACTCGCTCCTTCTTTCGACCCGACTTTCCCTATTCGTGACACACGCCCTCTTCTCGCGCATGCTTGGACTCATTCCTTCGTTTCTCCCCGACTTGATCTATTCGAGACTCACCTCCCTCTTTAAGTCCCTACTTGGTCTGTTCGAGACTCACCTCCCTCTTTTAGTCCCTGCTTGGACTATTCGAGACTCAAGTCCCTCTTTTAGTCCCTTCTTGGTCTCTTTGAGACTTGCATCCCTCTTTTAGTCCTACTTGGTCTCTTCGAGACTCACTCACTCTTCTCGCCCCTACGTGGTCGATTCGAGACCTAGGAAATCCTGTATCCAAAGTGAAACTTTCAAAGACCTTCAACCCACGCAGGAATGTTTTTTGATATTTCTTAGATGCATGATACCCCCACTGGTGGCTCAATCCCATGTCCAAATGATCAGAAAGTAAGAAGTACTTACAACGTTTGTAACGAAATATTGTAGATCAGGTGATCAAAAACCCCGGTTAAGTTTCGGACACCTGACAACGTCGTCAGAGATGTACACATCCATCTACTTCAAAATCTCACATAAATAAAATATCCAATTTCCAGTCTTTTATCTAAGCGCCTTCTTCTGTTGTCACTCGGCTGATGTTTTTTTCATTCTCATTAGTTCGTGTCCTCTATCACTAGAAGCAACCCACAGATCCACTTATCGACTTCTTTGAAGTGGAATCTGAGTTAGATCAGGGAGGGAACTGTTCGTTTGTCTCGAAGCTCGTGTTACCAATGCGCAGCTATATAGCTGGAATATTGCCGCGTAAGGCATTAAACAACCAACCAACCAACTTGTTAACAAGGAGCAAGGTAAGCATGATCATAATTCATGAATGCCATGAAAGGCAATAAAGAAGAGTGTGAGACGAATGCTTCAATTGTACGCTTGGGGGAGATAGTTCCAGTGATGAAACGATGAAGCAGTGTGCGAGAGTGAAAGGATGTGAACCTGTTGTGGATTTGTGATTGATGAATAGAGGTCTTTCAAGTTTCATTGGTGCGATTCATCAAAGCAAGTGTCTTGTGGTCCACCAATGCGCCAATGAGCGTATCCCACTGGACCATCCTGGGTCAATGAGCGTGAGTTCGAATCCGTCATCGCCTTGGATGTGATCCATGGTTTGTCATCATTGTATGACAGGACCCATGTAGGGAATCGAACCTGGGTCTATGGCCTTTGCAATGCTTTACGTTTTTTAACCACTAGGTAACCCTACCCATCTGTTCCTCGTGACATCGTGAAATAAGTTTTACTCGCTACATTTCTTCGGTGTTCTATCCCGACGCAGTTTTGTAATGATCCTAAAGCCGAGTTATACCTAAACCAGTCATGTATAATCACCACTGTCTATTCAAAGAGAACACATAGTTCAGCAATATGTGATACATACATACCTTGGGATTATTTTCTCTCACAATTTAATGCTGGGCCGTGTCATCTTAGTATTACTGGTCGCGTCTGATAACCACTGCTGAAGCTGTTAAAAGTCTCCATGAAACATTTCGACACATTCCCGGAAAAGAGCAATGAAAGTAGCCACGCACAAGCAACCCCGCAGAACTAATTACCGTAACAACGTAATGATACTGCTCTAGTTTAGAAAGTAAATATACGGTTCACGGTTTTATGATATACATAAGCCCCCAACATTCCTTTTCAATTACTACAATGACACCTTCTCGTGCGATTGTTTTGGCGCTGTAATCAAAATGTTAGAAGTTGAAGTCGTGGACAGTTAATAAACCTGTCCCTAGTCTTAACGCTTCACGTTACAATGTCTGTGTATGAAGGTACTGCACACTGACTTGAAGCACTTCCTATATTGGTCATGCCGTAGGTATCTGTTGCTTGAAGGTGTATCTAGGTAACATCGTTTCTTCTTTATCTAGGTAATGTCTTTTCTTCTTTATCTAGGTAATGTCTTTTCTTCTTTATCTAGGTAATGTCTTTTCTTCTTTTGAGTGATTGGTTCTCGTCCCATGTGTGCTAGCATAGTGTGTCTCTAACATTTGGTCAATCATTTGCCGGAAACCCATGGAAAATCACTTTGACGTGGGCCCCGTTTCACAAAGCTCTCGTAAGTCTAAGATCTCGTAACTTTTCTAGTAGCATTCGTACTCCATGTTACAGTATTGGAGGTAGGAATGCCACGAGAAAAGCAACGAGATCTTAGGAGGCTTACGAGAGTTCTGTGAGACGGGGACCAGTAAATTAGGGGTTTTAAGTGTCGAAGGAAATGGAAGTATAATTTGAAACTATTACACTGTATTCATAATCGTTCCTGTGCAAGAATTTAGCATTGCATAAGCGCTGGCCTCCCTGGACAATTGCGGAGTGCGTGTCTAAAGAACAGTTGACAGGCTGGCGATAGTGTTCTGTGATGTGTTGTCTGCATGCAAAATTTTGTTTTGTGATTTTTGTTGCCTGCATACAGAACTGTCTTTGTTATGTGATCTTTGTGACGAGTATACGTGCTTTCAGTTGGTTGGTCTGAAAGGTGTGTTGTGTCCAATAAACAGTATGTCCATAGTATCTATGACCTCATTTCAGACAGAAATATATCATGCGATGTAGGGAGGCACCAGGTCACTGTACCGCACTGAGTTGAGTGAGTTCGATACAACGCCGCTTTGAATAAAGGTGAATCAGCTACTTCAAAATATCTCAGGTTTATGTTTTGTTTGTCTGTTTAGTCAGTAGTATTCCTAAAATTATATGAAAATAGTCGAATCTGGACTAGACAATCTTGTGATTAGCTATGTGAGCAACGATAGCAGCAATTGAGATACACTGTCATGTGTCAACCAAGTCAGCGAACCTGACCACCCTATACCGTTAGTCGCCTCTCCTGACAAGCATGTGTTACTGAGGTTGGTCCTATAGACCGGCTCTGCACGGACTCTAGCTTTAAGTGGGAGAGAATCCTGAATATTTGCTGGCGACATATGTTCACCACTTAGCGAAACAACTAGCACGGAATAGACAGACCAAGGATCACGTGACTACGAGATTATGATCCTGAAAGGGTGAAAAGGAAACACATATTCGACAGATGGTACAAGCCCGATGTAATTCAGTCAAACCAACTCTCTACCTTACAAACGGGCGGTTAATCCCATATGAATCTAAATGTCACTATATCTCGTTCCACAATGTACAAGGATGATCGGGTAGCCTAATGGTTTTTGCGTTCAGTCGTCACACCGAAGACATGGGTACAAACCCCTTTTTCTGGTGACCCCCGCCGTGGCATTGCTGCAATATTGGCGGCATAAAACCATGTTCACTCACTCACAGTGCACATGTTTACGATGCAAGTTACGTGAAACCTAGAAATGCCCTTCTTCCGCTAAACACCACGTTTCTACTGGAAGCATGTTATTATTAGTATTCGGTGCTAAGGTCATTGACAAGAGTTGAAACTTTGTTTCTGTTTTTAACACAAATGCAGGGCAGAGTTTTAAGGTTGCCAGTGGCAGTCTAATATTTGATAAAGGGCGACTCTAAATACCTAACCCCATACAAAACTGGCAGACTGTTTCTTTAAGGGTTGTTTCATAAAAAAGTATTGACATGCTTTCAGATGTTGTTGTGTTAGAATGCGGCACACACAGGTAACTTCTCTTTGCCAAACACACGGTAAACAGCTATAGTTGAAATCCGATAAACAAACAGCCTTAGGCAAATTTATCTCATGTTACTTTCTAATCTAATAGGAAAATAATGGGCATTATTCTCACACAAATAGCGAGGCATGTAAAGGACGCTTTAACTGTAGGTTGAGTTGATATTTACACGTCACAGACATTTTCAGCCCTGAAATGTGAGAGACTCTAGTTTGTATGAGATACGGCAACATCTTTCAATATCGATAAAGTAAATCTTTCTAACTGTAGGTTAAAGGTTTTGATGAAAACATAATATATGATATATAATATGTATAATAATTGTCAATATCGCACTTCTAAGTTTACACTTAACTATTCGGCTGTGTCTGAAAGTATTCTATCTAGCGTTTGCCAAATGATGTGCGTCATTGCTAACGCAAAACTGTTTCATTTTTATAAAAATCGTAAGTGTTTTATGCAGTGTATTGAAATAAGTCCGAGCGCGATAACAACTTGCCACAAGACTTCCTAGTACAATATATGTTTATATAAGAGTGTACAATCGAAGTAACAACTTTATTGTGGTTCACACTTGAGCTT
The DNA here is from genome assembly GCF_037392515.1 of Haliotis asinina. Classification (NCBI taxonomy): domain Eukaryota; kingdom Metazoa; phylum Mollusca; class Gastropoda; order Lepetellida; family Haliotidae; genus Haliotis; species Haliotis asinina. The sequence continues at coordinate 68,359,984 of NC_090281.1, read as the reverse complement.
TCAAAACAACCATTGCAGACCACATTTACTCTTTTTAAATAAATTAAAGCTTAATAAAACTCTTCAGTTCAAAATTCCCATGCTTTGTCAACTTCTCTGTGAGATCCATCAACATTAAGGACAGTTACTCCTCAATCCGGACTTGCCTTTATGTGGACAATTTCTTTTAAAATTGTAACGAAATAATTACATTGAATTCATAACAATATGAGATGTATTGCACATACTGGAATGCATTGAGCGAGTTGTTCAATTATTTGGGAGGGGGAATCCCAGAATGAGTACGGTGCGTGTAGCCTACGGTTATGGTGGTGTGGCATATTGCATTAAGCAAGAGGTACTAAGATATCAAAGGGTTACTTTCAGTCAGTGGTCAGTCCTGTCAGTGGTTACGCTTCATCTTGTGACCTGTTGGTTGACAACAAGGCATCGCAAAGAGCGTTAGTGGTGGTGTGTGGTGGTGTGTGGTGGTGTGTGGCCCTGTGTGGTGGTGTGTGGTGGTGTGTGGTGGTGTGTGGTGGTGTGTGGTGGTGTGTGGTGGTTTGTGGTGGTGTGTGGTGGTGTGTGGTGGTGTGTGGTGGTGTGTGGTGGTTTGTGGTCCTGTGTGGTCCTGTGTGGTCCTGTGTGGTCCTGTGTATAGAGCACAGTTCCAATCAGGTGCAGCAACGACGAGCTCGGAGAGTTCTTGGATGGGTGACGTGTGCGGCAGCTTGACTCATGAGAGTTTCTAAGACTCCAGTCCTGGTCCGCAACGAAGCACGCGTGACACATGAGGTCTCACCGAAAACAAGCGCGTTTCTTAAACGATGCCTCTGTTTACCCAACAGAAAATGGGCACCCGGTGGGACACGTCATGTGATTATTAATCTTCTTGCACTTGAGATTTCCAGGTAATAATGAATCCGATTGGAGAGCTTTGAGCTTGCCCCTCCGTGGTATGGAATTCGGCGCATTACGTTATTAATGTTCGTGTTTATATTTCAACCACATTTTTCCAAAGAATGTAACCACTTTTGACACTTTCGGGCAAAATCGTGTTTTAACCAGGAACCAGTGTGTGCTCAACTAACTTAGTGTCGCACTGTCGGCAGATGACCTGCAGATGATAGTAAAGTGGCGAGCCAAAGTCACTTCCAAGTCTTCACCATCATATAGATGAGTCGTCAGGAAACATGCACGACACAAGGAAGAGGCCACTGCCCAATTTATACTACTATTTACCATACGTCTACTCCATGTGGGCGTCTAGTGAACCAGCTGTCTGGCGGATACATTGTCCTGCTTACACTGCGGATGGAGCGTGCTGTAGCCAGTGGTACGATGTTGTAGTAATGACAAACATCATGATGTCAATATGTGTGTTGTATGTGGAGAAAGAAACTCGGGTCACGCTCAGAAACGTGAGCCAGTGATAGAAACACCCATTATGTGATTCCGAGTGTGTTTCCTTGTAACAGATACACACAATCTTCATCTAGGTATGAGGAATCGGCTGAACATATCGAGGGCAGAGACCGTCTTTGTTTTAGCATATTTCTGAACTTTAATTATAATAATAATAACAATACATATTTATTACCGGCACATGTCCATGCTCGTAGGCATGTCCGAGGCGCTTACACATTATTATCCCAAATAATGCAAGTTTCCTGCGAGGCGCCGGAAGGTTAACTGTTATATGAAAAGGTTGTATCAGTTTGAACATAAGTGACTTACAATAGATAACGGTATTTTTTTTTCTTTTGTGATTGTTTCACCTCAAATAAATGAATTCATACAACTTTCATATATTTGTCTCCTTGCTCAGGCGACGGCAGATTAATATCGATTGACCAGGGAAGAAACGGACAACATACATGTTTTCTGCCACTCACACTTGTTTTGTATGAAACTTGAGTAAATCCTCCGTTATCGGAGTCTCTGACTGGCTATTAACACTACTATTCTTGTACATAATGGGTTTTGTTGGGGCTGTCTATATCCGATACAGCATGGAAATTGTGTCACACTGGCAACACGAGTCATGAATTGTCGTCATACAAGCGAGAAAGTCCTTTGATGATGTTCAGCTGCAAAACAGTGTAAGATTATACATTGACTAGCATAATGGCAATATAACATACAAAGCCTCTGTGAACCTTTCCAAGCATTTTGTAGTAGACCTTTTATTAAATTGATTCGTCAGTGACAAAAATTATGTCGAATGCTATTCCCTATTTTCCCGAATGCTTTCAGGTGAACTGTGAAAAGGTTTGCAGGTGTTTTGACGGGTGCTTCTTGTGGGTCAGGATACCCTCACTATCATAGAATTTCAATGCGTCATTCATTGGATTGACTCGGTGCGACAAGACGGCCATGTCGGTTTGTTGTGGTGCCAGTTCGACCCGACGTAGCTACAATCAGTCAAGGCATGTTTTACACTCCACTCACATTACTATTTCAAACAGTATTGCTATATCCAGGTGTACGACTCAGCTTTACGACGAAGCGGCTGGGTAAGTTAAGTTTTAAAGCCACAGTCAGCAATATTCCAGCTATATGGCGGTCGCCTGTAACTATCAAGTCTGGACAAGACAATACAGTGATCAAAAGCATGAGTATGCTATCTGCGCAATTGGGATATGATGACATGTGTCAACCATGTCAGCGAGTCTGATCACCCGATCCGGTTAGTCGTTCCACACACGACGAAAGGTACCCATGGCTGTAAAACGCTGCGACTACTTCAGACAACCCGGCATCAACTTACGTTCCCACACGCAGCCTGTACAGTGGATTCGGTGCAGGGAACCGTATTTCATTTTACACCATGAAGAAAATTGTTTGACGTTCTTTTGTGTGATGGCATTTGAGCGCTATCCGACAAACCTACTTTACCTCATATCTATCAAAACTTCCGGCTCGAAACTCCATACAGTGATACCGAGTCTACACTCGGAAATCTTAAGATCGTAATCACACCGCACATAGTGGAGCTGTACTCGTCATTGTAAATCTGACAGAGTGCTCCCTCGCCTCCCGTTCGTCTCGGGTACGTTACGACATCGAAAGATCGCTTTATGGCACAACGTCTGGCTGTATCGTGAGTTCCTACTCTTGTATTTCAAGGAAGCCATGTTTCAGCACCGTAACTGTAAACATAGGTCGTTCCAGATAAACCCGGAGTATACAATGTTACCTTCATTAAAGCGACATAGGTTACCAATAGGGAGGTGTCACAAGACCATGGTGCACCTAGATAAAACACTTCAGGCAAGACAGGCATGTTGTGAGCATTGACAGCATTGTCCAGGTATTGTCAGTATTGTCGAAGTATTGTCATTAATGTCCAATATTGTCATTATTGCCCAAGTATTGTCATTATTGTCTGGGTATTGTCAGTATTGGGTGACATTTGGTGATAATGACGCATTGCATGACTAAATACTCATATTAGTGCCCAGCAAAAACGAACTTGGATTGAAAGACAGTAAACCACATATTCTAATTATATAACAAACAACATATGCAGCGATAAATTTAAGGTCAGCAGAAACTTGTAACGGATATATGCTCTTATCCAAAAGAAGCAGATGAAATATCCGCAGATAAAACACACACTCAAACGCACACACATGCATGCATGCATGCATACATACATACATACATACATACATACATACATACATACATACATACATACATACATACATACATACATACATACATACATACATACATACATACATACATACATACATACAAAGAAGTGAAAATACCATAGCTACGGAAGTCTGTCATGCCTTTGAAAAACACAAAATATTACGAAAGATTTACGTTTGAAGAATGTTGAACTGCAGGGTCATGTGACGCAGCGACGCTCGCCTCTGGGTTAAAAAATTATTGCAATATTTCTGCTGTAATAACTTTGCTTAAAAACCATTTCTTCATATTTCAGCTAATAAACTCAAGATTTCTACGTCGCACAAATATTCTCACAGTGTTATACGAGGCTGGAAAACAAGTCAATTAGAATTACTTTGTGTGTATCCTTTTACATGTGATTGAAAACATACACATATTTGCTTTAACTTTCTATTTCGCAGTGGAGGAACGTCTGTGCATCTAAAGAAAACTAGCGCTGACAGCAATCTGTTGAACAAACCCACATTTTAAGAATAACATCAGTTATGACTCGAAGGATGTAATTTAACCCAAAGTACCAGATTTATTTGTAATAATACGTTCATCACAAACTGGACTTTATCAAATTTTATTGTCGTGAGGCACGAAGCGTCAGTGTCTCCAAGCAAATAATCAGCTATAAATGGTGGAATCAATCTACATTAGTTCAGAAAGTAGGGGACACCGCGCAGATGTTATCGGCCATGACATTGGCTGACTTGTTACCAGACTCGATGAATCACCATTTAACGAAAAAGAAAATAACACAACTGTTTTTTGTTATTTGTTCCTAATTATGAAAGCACAAAACAGTAACTACAATGCCATGTTATGCTCTTACCTTACCACAGTGTTTAATGATCATTGTTCATTTTTATGCCTTGAGTAAGTGAGTGGATTTAGTTTAGTTTTACTCTGCACTCAGCAATATCCCACTATATGGCGGCGGTCTGTAAATGATCGTATCTGAAACAGACTATCCAGTGGTCAACAGAATGAACATCGATCTGTGCCATTGGGAACCAAGCCTGACCACCCGACCCTGTTAGTCGCCTCTTACTACAAGCATGGATTACTATAGGTAAATATTCTAACCTTCACGGGCCTTGTCTTTAAATGTTCGTGTCCAGTAGCGTAAGGGATTATGTTCCTGCAGTATCTGGACATTGTCATGAGTGACCAATAGCTCGAGCTATGACACAAACGATAACAAACATCATCGGTCACATGACTAAAACATGTAGTATTATTTCTTAATTGAAAAGAACAAGAGATGGAAAGATGGTTAAATTGTTATTATTTCATTGCAGAGATCTGTGTGATGTACTCGATACAATGACAGTGCCACAGTCAGTTCCATTAAGCTACACCACCGTCCCAAAACATGGATATACAGAATGTCAAGTCACAAGAGTAAAATTCGAAATTTCTCAGTTCAGTATTGAATATGGCCACCCCGCGCATTCACCACTGCCAAACACCGTCTCCTCATCGACTGCGGGATGCTTGTGAACACATGGTTAGTGGGGTTTGCGCCACTGCTCTTGCAAGGCAGCGCCAAGTTGCTGCAAATTCTGAGGTTGACCACGAATCCTTCTTCCAAGTGCATCCCACAGGTGTTCTATTGGATTAAGGTCAGGGGACCTCGATGGCCAGTCCAGGAGGTTTTGGAGGAAATTGCGTGTCAACATCGCGGTATGCGGCCGAGCATTATCATGCTGGAACTGTAGACCTGGGCCATCAGCCGCCATGAAAGGGACGAGTTCAAGAGTTCGGGTTCAGTAGCAGCTGGGAGGTTTCCACGGATGACCAGAAGTCGGGAACGGTTGTTCCCACAGAAAGCACCCGAAACCATGCAACTTCCGACCTCGAATCTGTCGACTTCCTGTACACAACATTGGGCATACCGTTCACGACGTTGTCTCAAGACTCTATGCCTGCCGTCCGCGAATCTGAGGGCAAACCTGGATTCATCGCTAAAGGCGACTCGATTCCAGTCTCTCTGGGTCCATCGGAGATTACGTTGGGCCCACAGCAGACGTTGACGTTGATGACATGGCATCAATATTGGCCCACGATATGGATGTCGAGAATGGAGATTGGCAGCCCGCAACCGATTTCGAATGGCCTACGAGGACAGTCGACCTCTAAACATCTCAACCCTAGTTCGTGTAGCCGGCAGAAATCTGTCACGTACGACGTAGGACGATTTGACGGTCTTCTGCTCGTGACGTCACACGTGGACGACCCGACCCTGGGCGATCAGAAGTGGTGCCAGTTTGTTGTAGAAGACCTCGCAAGTCATACGCAGTACGACGGGGCATCCCCCAATAACTGATCTCCCCGCTTGCAACATGCCAACGGCACATTCACGTTGCAATTAACAATCGTGGCATTTAAATTACCGTTAGAACTGTGGTTTAAAAGTGTCTTTTTCTTGAGGTCAATGTAAACACGTGCAAATGAAGAAAACTTAGATACGACGATCACGTGATCGACTGCACGTGCAAAACCTGATTTGGCAGTAACGTCATTTGCACGACGAATGGATGGGTTTGAGTAGGTTTTGCTAACGTTTTTCTTGAGTCGAAAGATTGGGATCCCATGTTGAATACATAGATATGTCATCAGAGAAAAATTATTCTTTATTTTTTAAAATTACATTTTGTGAAGTTTCTTTTTTGACTCAGTATATATTAATCCACAGAAGAATGTCATTTGTGTGCCATAACCCTTGTGGCCGAATTCCACATCGATACGAACTTGTCTTCAAATATCCATGCTTGTCGTTAAAGGCGACTAACAAGATCAGGTGGTCATTGGTTGACACATGTCATTGTTTCCAATGACACATGGTGAAGGTAAAGTGACGTGACAGGGTACGCTATCGAGATGATGACGGGCGAACAGATGGTCACGTGGTAGTAGAGGCTAGTGCTGACCTGATTCCAACTGTAATCCTTACATTTCTTACATCCCAGTGTCTGTACAGACGAGACAGCTAGATAACAGTGAAATACCACAAATGATTGATTTACATACAATTCATTATAGTTTGTGTCATGTCCGTTAGACGCAAGAGACGCTGCACGGCTACAGAAGACACCGCAACACTCATAAAAAGGACATATGTCTTCTTTGAACATATTTTTATGTATCTACACGTAAACAAAATGAATTCATCACGAGGAGAGAACTGAAATCGCCCCGATAAACCGGCTCGCGGATTATGAAAATCGTCTGTATTGTTTACTGATAGTATTTGGTCGGAGTAACATATCTTAAGACTAACGAGTTCCAGCGGAACTGGATGTTACCGCAATGAAACATAGCATCCAATGTGAGCAACACCATTGCATTGTTCTCTTTCGTCTTGCATGTTATAACAGTACAAACGGCAACATACATGCTACATCAATCAACCGCTAAGACATGCAATGACAATACCGTTAATTAACACACTCATCAATACAGCGCAAACTTCTAATTCATTTCGATTTCAGACAGGATATCAAGATGTGTTTGATATGGAGTATTGTGTAGAGACACAAATTCCTGTTAAAAATATCTTGGAGATTAATTAAATTAAAAAATAGCTTGGAGGTCTAGAACGAAAGGATGATGTTTTTCTCGTCAGTAGAGAGGAAACATCTGTCTCGTGCTGTCTACTGTGAAACGTGTCTGCTTGCCAATATGGATTATCAGCTCGTGATGTTCGTGAACGATGAAACGGGAAATTCGCCTGGAAATTGGACATAGAGAAATCAATAAAATATCTATCATCACAATCTATATAATTGTCTTGACATGTAACTTGCGAAATTTCATTTCTAGTAGACTGACAGGCCGAAACATACAAATACCCTGACTCTCAGGTCTGGCGTATCTCGAGCGATCTTTCTTTACATCTAAAATAACTGCGATCCCAATTGAGTCGCGGATTAGGTAACAGTGTGGCAGTGAAGACGGCGAGTTTGCAGACTCATCACAAATATGTCATATGTAAGACAGTTTTTAAACCTTCAATGATTAGTTGGTTTACACACACCCAATAAACCGCTGCTTTAACCGCAAGTCTGCGACTACCAGACGAATACAAGTGCATTAGCTAAATAGAAACGTCTGGTATATAGTTGGTGAACAGGGAGATTTGGGACCAGTTGCTGATTCATCTATACTTCGTAAAACCCGTTAAATGTCCTAAGACACAAATACGTACTGACGTTATATATAATGATGCACAGACGCTAGGAAGCAAAAGAGCCGAATAAAACAGCTGAAAAATATGACATTATTATATGGGACTTCGATGTATCGGTAGTTTGTTAAATATAATGACAATGTCCATTTACATGGCACCGTATTCATACACTAGTGTATGGTCATGGCGCCTCGTCTGTACAGCTAAAACGTGCAGCAGTTTTACATAATATTCACTGGTCGTATACAAAATTGTAGACTGAATACCAAAGCCATTAGTTATTGAAGTACATAGTATGCAACATGTAGAACAACTGTATAAGTAAACCGTGAATTTACCTTCACTTAAGGGTTCGCTCGTAGACAGTTAAATGCATTCAGACATATATCCTGACCCCTGTGTGTGTATTTATGATAAAACTAACGGGATCCAATTATGAAAAAAAGAACTTTTGCATATGCATGTAATGATCGGCGTGGCTGGACTTCATTTATCTTAAATTCAGCAGAGACAGAGTTCGACGGGGTGAGGATTGGGGCTGGGGAGTGGTGATGAGAGACAGGCAGTTTGTGTGAGAGAGAAGGCCAAGATAGGGTAGGGGCATACATATATGTGTCATTATTTCTGCATATACATCGAGTAATTCGGCTACAGAGTCACGACTCTGGAATGGCAAATACATCGAACATGTTTACATTATGTTGATTTAACTGATTAATAATCTCATACTTCCTCACCCATTTTAAGTGTCTTCTTTCAGTTACTATCGCACCTTCGTTTTAACTCTCTATGTCATCTCTTTAGCTCACTGTCTCCCTTCTGGTTCATTTTTTCACCTTCTGGTTCACTGCTTCACTGCTTCACCTTCAGGTTTACTGCCTCCCTTTTTCAGTTCAGTGCTCCACATTATGGTTTACTGTCTCACCCTCTGGCTCACTGCCTTACCTTCTGGTTTACTGCCTTAACGTCTGATTACTGCCTCACCTTCTGATTCACAGTCTCACTTTCTGTTTACTGACTCACCTTCTGGATCACTGTTTCGCCTTCTGGTTCTCTGCCTCACCTTTTACTTACTGCCTCACCTTCTGGTTCACTGCCTCACCGCCTGGCTCACTGTCTCACCTTCTGTGTACTGTCTCACCATCTGGTTCACTATCTCATCCTTTTTTCAGTGCCTCACATTCTGGGTCACTGTCTCATGTCCTCATAGTCTCAGCTGGCTGCCATGCACCGTTTTGGGCATATGGATGTTCATGATGGCAATCACGAGATTGTCTAGTCACAAGAGAGACGCAATGGGGTGACGTTTGACGAGTGGGTGTAATGCGGCGGTCTGTCTTGTCCAGACGAGCTGGGTCCGGGCGTACCTCAAAAACATGTTCCTGGGGAGGATCAACTATTATCAGGCAACCCAACGTTTAGGATTTTCCATATCCATCAAACATAACAAGGACGTGTATTCTTCAGTACTGTATAGTTTCCTATTGCTTTCTTCTGTGTGATCATCTTTACACACTAAATGCTTGTATGCTAAACATCACATGCACATTCATTGCTTTATTTCCCCAATGTATTTTGTATTGCTTTAGAAATTGCATTAGGGTTATCATTGCATACTTCTCCACTGTTTGGTCTCTCCTCTCTATGTGACTGGGACCCGTGAAGGTCCCGGGGCAGAACAGGCCTTCAGCAACCCATTCTTACCATAAAAGGCGACTATGCTTGTCGTAAGAGGCGGCTAACGGGTCAGACTCGCTAACGTGGTGACACATGTCATCGGTTTCCAATTATGGAGATTGATGTTGTTGATCACTGGATTGTCCGGTCCAGACTCGATTATTTACAGACCGCCGCCACATAGCTGGAATATTGCTGAGTGCGGCGTAAAACTAGACTCACTCACTTACTCTATATGTGATTGGTAAAAATATGTAATTCAACGTAATGAAAACAGTGGTTATGACAAAACAGGTTATGCTGAAAACACCGACACTGATGACGTATTGAGTGAGGTTAAAATGCCTCTATGACGTGATAAGCATAGGCGGATCCAGGATTTTCTCGGGTGCTTAGGGGATGCTTGTCCATCAGCAACTAACTCAAGCTAATTCATCACGCTTGTACAGATCTCACTTATGTGTTCATCACTCCGTCAGCATGTGATAAAACAGATAAGGTGGCACTGAACATTGAGTGGTTAACACATTCGTCCGTCACGCCGAAAACCCAGGTTCGATTCCCCACAGGAGTGCAGTGTGTGAAGCACATAATCGGGCAATAATGGTCTCATGCCGTATCACCATTTTATACAAAGTATTGAGAAGCATTACGGCAAACCCCTGATTCGATTCTTAGGGTATGTCACTACTATACATGTGTGGAATTAGCGAAAGAGGATGCCTTCGGGCTTTTCTCCCACATTAAGCAGATCCTTACATGTGATATAACTGGAATACTGTTCAACTCGAATTTAAACCAAGCTCACTCACTGACGTTTAACCACGTTTTTGTCCAATGTAACCATCTGAGTGAACCTGCAATGCTTGCTCTGAGATGTTCAATATTAATATATAATAATTAATATATAATAATATATAATATTTCCTCGCACATTCCACTACTGACATAATGACGACACGTGGAGATGCGGGACAAATGAATGTCGTACAAGGCGAACTAACGTTATCGGACGGTCAGGCACGGTTGACTTGTTTGATACATGTCATCGTACTCCACTTGCGTAGATCGTTGCTCATGATGTTGATCACTGGATTGTCTGATCCAGACTAGACTACTTTAAATTACATACCGCCATCATTTGACTGTAATGTCGCGGAGTGCGGCGTAAAGCTAAACTAACTCACCCATTCAGTCTCTCACTCACAAAATGGCCAATTAGATAGTTCCAATGCCTGTGGTTGCAATATGACTTTTTGTCTTATATGGTTGTTCTTGTAAGATCATTCAAGAGCTGTGGAGGTCTTTCAGTTCATCTGATTCGTCTTGGCGATATTGGGTTATCCAGGAACAACTCAGTGCCGTGGTGTCTTGTTGGGTTTGTATATGCCATACATTATTGTCGAACTTTGTGTTTTCGTCTGAGCCTCTGCAGAAGATGTCGGCCTTGTGTTGTGGTCGATAATCTCCTGAAATACTTCCCACATCTGCAGCTTGGCATAAGAGTGGACGTAATTGGCCTCATCACGGAATCTTGGCGATGGTGTCAAAATTGTATTTTAACCAAAATCGAACGGGGAAGGTGGAATTAAAGCTAAGATTACGTGTAAAACACCACCTCTTTACCGTTAGATATGATGAAAGATGAAAGAGGCACATATCTGTCACCTGCAGTTATACGATTAATCAGTAAATCTCATAATACACACGGATATTGGAATCGATGGTTATTACAAGCTGACCAAGGTCAGGGCCGTGTTAAAAAAGCAAAATGTATTAAACGGTAACATCATGGGAGCTGAGTTTGAAATAATGCTACTGTCGGATGTAAAAGAAAGTCATAAAATATGACAAACAGTTGTTCATGTGACATTTGGTACCAAAACCTTTGACATCTCCAATAAACTCATAATCAGATATAAGATGGTGTTTAATACCATCTGAAAGTTCATATGACTATTTCTGAGAGTGAAAATGCCGGTAGGTCACTATGGGGAAATCAGGCAGGGAAACAACACACGTATATGTCTGTTTGTGTCTGAACCAACTACGGAGATATCTTGTCAGGTCAGAAAGGCCAGCGGTTAGCGTTGATGTCACAACCACCACATTCCGTCTTGGAGTTAGAAGGTAACCAAGGCCGTGTTTCTTTAATCCAGAAAATACAAGGCTGTCTGTCTTTGATTAAAAAATAATCAAAGTGGTTTGTCATCAAGTCAGAAATTCCCAAGGCGCTCTGTCAGCACATAGGAAGTAACCAAAGCGATCTGTCATCACGTCAGAAATAACCAAGGCGGTCTGTCATCAAGTCAGTAATAACCAAGGCGGTCTGTCATCAAGTCAGAAATAACCAAGGCGATCTCTCATCAAGTTAGAAGTAAACAAGGCGGTTTGTCATCAAGGCTGAATTAACCAAAGCTGCCTATCTTCAAGCCAGACAAAACAAGAACGATGTATCATTAAGTCAGAAATTACCAGGGTCGTTTGTCTCTAAGTCAGAGGCAACAATGGAAGTATGTCTCCATGGCTGTCTGTCGCCATATCTGATGCAACTGCAGCGTTTTGTTTTCATGGCAGAAATAACCGCAGTCGTCCTCAGGTGTGAGACAAGGTAGACTTTGTATATTCAGTGTTGTCTTTGTGGTCCCTACAATTCTGGATGTCGATGAGATGTGGATCTGTTTTAATCTCTAAAACAAAAGCGGTGATTTTGTCATTATGTCCGAGACAGACGTGTTAATATGGTAGTGGGTCTGGAACAGGCACTGCGACATGTCCTCGGGTCTGCAACAATTTCGGCAATGGCATTATGTCGGCACGTTACGAACAACCACAGCCACCTGACTTGGAGTCTGAAGAACCACGAATGACAACTCGATGATTTCTTCAACATCAATAACACAAATCATTTTGGCTTCCTTCCAGTAAGGTGGGACCATGGTAGCTACTGATCGCTTCTTCATTACCACAATCTACGGAAACAGCCGAACGGGCAACCGCTTTCATGTGTCTTTCAGCGAAATGGTAATACTATCAAAGACGATTCCGGGTTTCTTCGGCACACTCTACATAAATCCACCGAACTTGGATCAGACCTTTAAGCACCTCATCACTGTACCTGGGTCTCAAAGATTATCGTCCGTGTTTCAAAACTAACTGGATAAAAGATCCCATATTTGGAAACTTTAATTACACCTGTAACATATGAGTATGCCCATGTCTCAAGGGCAGACTGGGGGGCTTCCTGTCCGTATGTGTTACAACAAAGACGTTTTCCTGTCTCAGGACCGACAAAAGAATCAAATCAATACGTCGTTTCAGCTTCCTTCACATCAACATTGAGAACTGTAGCAAATGAAACCAAATTCTATTTTCTCTTCAGCTTAGACTCAAGTGACACAGCCATATTGTGAAACCCTCATTCTTTTGACATCTGTGATTTCGGGACGGCGACTGTCGGCTTTTTGCAGCTTGTTCACATCTCCAGCTTCCAGCTTCCTCCACCAAACAACATCCACCCCACCTGAGCCGTAGTTAATTATAACTATTTGTCACGGGTGAGTTTTTGCGCTGCTGATCCCACATTGGTTTTAAATGTGTTATTTGTGGAAGGTAATGATTATACGGCAATCCTACTTAGGTTTGTCGTATAATCCTCATTATTATAGGATATTTATATAACGCACACATCCATGCAACTATTGCTTGCTCAAGGCGATGGTATTTGTTTCACTCCATCATTGGATGTCACTTTCAGTGTCACTTCGTAGTATCAATCTCAACTCCTTAGAGAGTATACAACTCCTTCTGCGAATACACGCACTTAGTTTATTGTAGCTGTCTCACCCTAACGAGGTACCCAGTTCACACCTGGGGGGACTGGGCCACCTAGTCACCGTGCCTTTGTCCATGTTTACTGCACGTTGCTGTACCCACAACTAGATGTATGGACGTATTCATGTGGCCAACGAATTCGTGGGTTCTTTTTCGTGCACATGGTCGTGTACTGTACGCTAGGGGTTGACACAAGACGGAAAGAGTCTGCACACAAAGTTGACTCCAAGGTATTTGCACCCGGTCACAGGTGGGCTCGATCCTGACACCTCAACCTCGTTGGATCACCAGGTACAACCAATCAACCAAATTTAGATATGTTGCAAGATTGAACGTCATTATCGTTCAACATATTCTTGACAGCAAAAGACGTTTTCAGGCAGAAGAAGTATTTACTTTCTCGATGATAGTTCGTGTGCTGTTCAATTAGATACGTTCTTATTCATGGGTTGAAAAACTTGTTTCAAATCAAATGCATGTTTAATGATATCAGACCACGTGTGCGTGAGGACAATTTTGGTTGTGACATAAGCGTGCGAGATTATGGGAACACAACCTTCCAACACTTCCTAAAAAATCATTTCTTCCGAATAATCCTTTGATTGACTTCACTAGTGTCAAACGTAACTCGATCTTTCGAAAACAAAGCAATTTGGGTTTTCTTGGCAAGGCATGTCAATTTCACAAGGTGTAATACATTTCCTTGTCAAATTGTTGGTGAAACCTATCAATCACGCAGTAACCTATTCGTCACGATCTCCGCCTAATAGTGACAACATTACGTTGATGTTCGCAAAACAATTTATAGCGAAAACAGAAATAGCATCATATCTGTCGCATTCCTTAACAGCGTCACTAGAGTATAGCAAAGAGTGAATTTGCATCAGCTATTAATATTAACATGTCGGCCGTGATAGAAGGACGATATTACGTTGAATGAAAACTGAAGTATTTTTCCAATTGGATAGTGTCGTGATTCATTACCGCTCGGACAAAGGGAACTACAGACGTGACAACCAGCCTGTGTGACCGAAATACAGACAGACTCAGACAGACTGAAAATGAGTAATGTGTTTAGTTGGAGTTCATGAAATGAATAATGTGTTCTTACAACGAAGGGAAAGATTTAAACATTCTTATGCATGTAACTGCTGCATTAATATCAGTATCACGGTGTGCAGCACTGTTAAACTGTGCTCGTGTTTTGAGTGCACTGAAGACCGTGATTATTGTGAGTTTTAGATTAAACTGAATTCCACCCTTGTCTAGGTATAAACTGAGTCTGTGTCTTGAAGTGTTAAGTCTTTAGTCGTGATGTGTTCACAGCCTTTTGTCTTCATGTGTGTTCACCGTCTTTAGTCTTCATTTGTTCGCCGTCTTTTGCCTTGATGTATTCACCGTCAGTAGTCTTAATGTGTTCGCCATATTTAGTCGTGATGTATTCACAGTCTTTAGTCTTTATGTATTCACCGTCTTTAGTCTTGATGTCTTCACTGTCTTCAGTTTTGATCTATTAACTGTCATTAATTATGATATATTCATAGTATTTAGTCTAATATATTCACAAGCTTTTGTCATAATATAGTCATAGTCTTCATTCTTGGTGTATACACGTCTTTAGTCTTGATGTGTTCAATGTCTGCAGTCTTAATGTATTCACCGTCTTTAGTCTTGGTGTATTCAAAGTCTTTAGTCGTGCTCAAATGTTGGACTCTCGGGATGGGTTTTGCTTTAGCTTCGATTTTTGACGTCTTTACGTTGCATGTTAGCTTACGAATCGGTCCCAATGTTAGGCTTAGAAAATATATTGAGACGAAACAGGCCATATACTAAGACATGTATCATTACCCCTTTCTTTTTGAGGTCATGACTTACTCACGCTTACACACGCACGCAGACAGATGCAAAATTTACTCTCAGTCTTCCACAGAGTAATGGTGGAAGGATGTTCAGTTATTCAATACGTTACTCTGATCAACTAGACACACATATATATATGTAGTAACACGCACCTTTCAACCTTCAGTATAGACATACAATCAATGTCTTAAATGATATAGATGACAGCTTTTTGGGACGACATTTTGTCTTCTGGAAATATTAATGCTGGTCACCTATAGGAAACAGCTAATGCAAGTTTGACAAATAACGTATGTACAAAGAGGAAGACAAATCTAGTCTGTTAGGGCGAAATGCATCTAGTTTACAAACATACAAAGGACCACTATAAATAAGCCAGACAGGATGACCCTCAACTGTCGAAGTACTCTGTGGTCTTGCTTATTTCTGTAGAACATGGGTATCAATTACCTGACCCGATGCCTCGCAGTTCTCCCACATGTTGATGTACTCATTAAAACACTCAAAACTGTGGTTCGCCAGCTGCCAAGACGTTCATGTCGGCGACACCACGTGGACGATGTCTCGGAGTCTTGTCTGCTGAAGGTTTATGTTCCTGAGACCGGAGCGTTATATGTTAGATGGCCATTTGTCGAGCCATGTGTTTGTTTTTAATCTTAATTGATGCAGATATTACTATGGTCTACAAACACCAGTCAGAACATGACATGACCTGTTTATGTGGCATTGGTTTTGTTGGTTTGTGTTATCATCAGTAGAATTAAAACATTATATTGTTCATGAACTTGAAGCTGATATCTAAATCTAAAGGTCTGATATCATGTCGTTTCTGAATGCCCAGGCAGAGAAAGTAGATATCACTAAAGGCGTAAGACTCTATGTCTCAAGACACCGATGATGCATTGCCAACGACGACAACTACAACGTGTCCACGATGGCACACGGCACAGTCTAACACGACGTCGTTGTCACTGATGGGACAAGTAATAGATCTGGTACAAGGGTATAATTATGACTTAGTTGTTACAGATGAGACAAGGTACAGAGACCTTAGATCTGCAGGTATATGATACAAGACAGCAGTCTATACACAACGTCGCTGTTACAGATGACACACGGCACAGACACCTTAGCATTCCAGATATATATATGATACGAGACACAGTCTATACACAGCATCGCTGTTACAGATGACACAAGGTACAGAGGCCTTACATCTGCACGTATATGATACAAGACAGTAGTCTATACACAACATCGTTGTTACAGATGACACAAGGTACAGAGGCCTTACATCTGCACGTATATGATACAAGACAGCAGTCTATACACAACATCGTTGTTACAGATGACACAAGACACAGACACCTTAGATCTTCAGATATATGATACAAGACAAAATCTACACGAGAGATGTTTGTTGCAGATGACACAAGGCAAAGGCATCTTAGACCTGCTGATTCAGGTACGAGACACCGTTGATATAACGTAAATGGCTCAGACTACGCATGACGTTAGCGGGTAAAACCCGTGTTTGGAAGCAGTAGGACAACATTGCACATACAAGAATGTGCCACTGGTGCTGTATCAAATCTGTTGTTGTCCTCTCGCCAGAGTATTTGAACCACAAACATCTTACGTGCAACATATTCTGGCAAACATCTGAAGAAGACTAACATGTCGAACAACGACATCATGTGCATTATCTCATTAAATTCTTTCAAGATTAATGAAGCAATAACATGCATAAGATTTATATTATTTCTACGATTTAATGATTTCTATTCACTGAAACCGTATTGACCATTCAGTGCTACGCAGTAACGAGGATGGTAGTGAAAGCTTATAAAAGACACTACTCGTCGCGTGGAGGACTCGGGTTCGTCCCCCTGTTCGTAACGAACTCAAATCAGGTACAACCAGTTTCAGTCGAGCTGTGAGACATAGGGCTTGTATTAATTCTTTCTTTCTCTACCTATTAAATCGCATAGAACTGTAGTGACATCCCTTTGTAGTGACGGTTCGTTCATGTCGGAGCAACGAATGAAGAAAGTGAATGTCAACGCTGCCTTGCCCTTATGGAGAAGACTCTTCAAAGAGGTGGCATATCCTTGCGCTGGCTCTCGAAGTTGCGACTGGGAAGTACCAGTCGCATTTAGCGAGTGAATCCAGTTGCGACCCAAAATCCGATTTAGGATTTCTTTTCTCTTTTTCAGTGACTTCAGATTGATGGATGCTATACATTTCGTCTCTTCATCACTTGATGAGTTCATGTTGCTGAGCCATGCGAGAGGATATCGTGAGGTATGAGTTGTTTATAACTAAGAAGCATCACCCGAAGTCGTTACGGTCAGTATTGCGGCTACAGGTCATAAGATATATGTAATTACTGCAAGTGAGTGAGTGAGTTATAGGCTATAAGGCCGCGGTCTGTATATAATCGAGTCTGGAGCAGACAATCCA
The DNA here is from genome assembly GCF_037392515.1 of Haliotis asinina. NCBI lineage: Eukaryota > Metazoa > Mollusca > Gastropoda > Lepetellida > Haliotidae > Haliotis > Haliotis asinina. Next base: position 68,342,286 of record NC_090281.1, on the reverse strand, counting down.
GTGATCAACACCATGAGCATCGATCTGCGAACTGCGATGACATGTGTGAACCAAGTCAGCGAGCCTGACCTCCCAATCCCGTTAGTCGGCTCTTACGACAAGTAGAGTCACCTTTTCTGGCAAGCATGGGTTTATTGAAGGCCTATTCTACCCCGGACCTTCACGGGTCTGCAAGTCGTGTAAGGTGCGTGAAAGTACTATGATTCGAAAGATACATGCGACTACTACGATTCGTATTGATACTACAACTTGTAAGATACGTGTGATTACTATAAGCCACACCGTAAGAATGCCTACGTCAAATAATATGATCATAACGTTAACATTAGCAAAACCATTATTCCTCTGTTCAAATCAATTATTAATGTAACCTTCTTATATCTGCCGGCATTACTTTGCATACAGACAGACACATCTCAAGGTCCCAAATGATTATTTATCTAGTACATACGACTCTTATCGGCGAGCAGTTCGTTTTGCAGTTTTAACATTCCTCTTCACCGGCATAATATTTTCTTTGGTGGTCACGGCATCTCCCATTCCAAATCTCCCCAAACTCCTCCCCACCTCGTGTTAGATGAAGCGATTTTTGCCAGTACGTTGCTTGTAGCATGACAATATTTATATTTGCGCGACGCTAACGTTCATTCCTGAACAAGCAACTCGTATAAACCGTACAAATGCATAAATATGACGATATTCCAGTTCCTGTAGTTAGCGTTAGGAGAATTTAGTTACTAGACACACGCGACCACGAGTCGTATTCCGTGCTAGAAGGAGCCCATTTTTTTATGTTTCCAGCGTTTCTTTTCACCTGCGATGCAGTCCATCACGATCAGACAAGAGAAATTGGTAATACACGATGCAAAGAAACCCGTAGTCACGTGATAGGAAAAATAACAGAATAATCGATTCTCTGACTTGCACTATATAAAAAAAGTATATTTATTAAACTCAAAGATGTTTGCTTATGCAACCGCGAATAAAGGACACTGGCTCGTTTCACATACCAAAAAGTACCGTTATGGAAACGCGATGAATATATCATGATTTTTTTTAATGTTTCAGTCCAAGGGACAGCTGCATTAAGAGAGGAAAGACGTATATCACCAAGATCTTTAATAACATGTAGGTTTTGAATTAAGACACAGGCACATGCGAGCTGCTTTATTGCATCGCACTGTGGTCTGTCGGTCTAACAGATACTGATGCCTGCTACTGTATAGTTTATGCTAGGACTAGTTCATTGTTTCATTGGAATGATTTGATTTAAGCCTTCTTCAGGATACTGTGGGTGTTGGAATGGCGGACTTGTATCATTGCTTCATGACCAAATTAGAATAGTTCTTGCAGAAACACATATATTCTTAACCATAAGGTCAGTTTGTTCAGCTGTCAGCGGCGTTTTGTTTATAGACCGGGATATTATGTCTTTTGTTCGAAGGAGAAGATTTTTAAAATTGAAATCCCTCTGAAACTAGTCGTGTTCGATGTTCTGTGGCAAACAGGCTTGTGTTTAATCTTAGTTGCTGGTGCCAAACCTTCAACGTGTGTAATGTCAGTCAAGTCCAAAGATCCGACACCTATATGGCTTCTAATGGTATTAATATCACCAGATGAGAACCAACTACAGAGCCAATTCAGCATTACAGGTCTGACTTAATGGCTTTACGACGAACCTGGGGGCTAAGTACAAATCAACTCTGAATGGCGCTATATGGCTGTGCACAGCATTGTCCTACGTCAGATTGCTTTACATTGCATTTAATTATTTTAAACTGCTTTGAATGACCCCGATGGTGGTTGGTCATCGCGCCCGATAGCTTGTGTGTCTAGCGACTCGTGATTCAAATGGCACAGATCGTCCCGATATAACTGGGATATTTATGAGTGTGGCTTTAATATCAGTCTGACCACAATCTATGTCTTAGTTTAGAAGTGTCTGAATGCGTGGGATGTAAGCAAGTTATAATATGCGGGCGACATTTGTTTCATGGATGACTGCTCTCTTCAGATGGCGAGAACTTTGTTCCTCCCCACTGGTTTCGAAACATATCGTCTTCTAAGGCTAGAAATGGTACCTTTCATCACCTGCATCTAGCATTTGTTCACTGACTGAACAATCATCCCAAGAATGAAATCTGAAGGCCCATCAATCGCGTTGATACTAAATGACAAGTGATGTGATTGTTTGCTTGTTTTCTGCAATACCCCACTTCCATGACGTCGATCTGTAAAACATGTCGTTATTTTACGAGAACAAAGGCCCTAATCACTAGGATTCGGGGAAACGCGTCGGATCATGTAGACGACTAGATTGGCATAGTTGGGGAGTGGCTGGGGGTTCGTGCCAAACATTTCGAATCCGGAATCTCCTGCATGAACATGACTCTTAAGGTGAACATCTGTGACAATTACAAAGCGATGCACACCAAAGACGCCACATGCCCATCTATCCGAACTAAACCTCACATCAACAAATACTCACTTTTAAGCGAATGCGACCGTTCCTTGTACCGAGATTTCTCAAGTGATACGAATCTCTGAGTGAGTGAGTGAGTGATTTTGGTATTACGCCACTTATAGCAATATGTCAGCAATATCACGACGGTGGACACAAGAAATAGGCTTCACGCAATGTCCCCATGTGGGAAATGAACGCGAGTCTTCGGCGTGAAGATCAAACGTTTTAACTATCAGGCCTCTCCACTGTCCCTGATACTAGGTATTCCTATAACGATGAAATAATGCGACACAAGTATTCAGAATCTGAAGCAAGTGAAAATATCTGGAAACCATGCAGTGATGATAGAATGCAAGCAAAACTGAATGGTTGCTGAAATCGGTTATAATGTCATCATTGTGTTCAGGTTGCAGAATAAAAACAAACAATTTCAGTTCTCTTTTCTTCTGTTATTTCGCCGTCGTTAAACTAGGATCCGGTAATGAGTGCAGATGATGCTCTTGAATGCTTTCTGGTTCACCACCAAATGCATTTAATTCCCAGATTTCCAGAAGCCGTAATTCAACTTTAACAATTCTCCTTTGTAACTCGGCTTGTGATATGCGAGTTTTATATTGATTGTTGTCATCGTGAAAAGCAAACTGTGATACGAATGTGAAGTATTTTAGCGGCTTTAATGAACATGTGTTGTGCCGATCTTAACTTTGTCGCCAACAATAACGCATCAGTGTTGCAAATTCCTGCCTTGATGAAAGTCTCATACATTCTGCTGATCTTTCTTGTAACCTTGTATCAGTTAATAAGTTTACAGATGATAAAACTCTGAAATTACTCAGTACTAATGTTATATTTGTCTCATAACCCATTCGCTACAGAGAAGAGAGTGCACTTAATTCTCATGTTGGTTCTACAGTTAAAGTTAATAAGATGTGACCGACCTCATTTCAGATGTTATACATCGAAGGGAAGTAATCAAGAATGGTATCTGAAATCTATACGTATCTCAATACGGACGAGAATCAGTCTAAGAGAGTGTCCCAATCATGACCCTGTCCGAGCTCCTCGCATCGATACCTCGTTCCCTGCGCTCTTTTCCGGGAACGTAACGAAACTGTCGAACGCTGATGGGAGCTTGGAAGTTATCAAGGGGAGACTATCATTGTGGAAGGGTATTTGTTAACAAGATCATCGCTGAAAATGGACGGAGGATCCTAATCAAGCATATCTGAAGGGCATGAGCCACGAGCTGAGAGCAACATAGGGAAGCTAGCCTGTTTTTTATTACACCTTCGAGACAATCGCCGTTTTTTATCCTCCTGGTTGGAGAGTTAAAATCAGGGCCAGTTACTCGTGGTCGGCAAGTGTGTCAGCGCGGCTGATGAGACTTCGCGGGGCACGGTCGTTTTCTCTTGGGCAGTACGCAGGTTATGTGGTAATTTGGTTACAATGAATATTTCACGATATCCGTCGACTGCGAGAGATGGCGTATTTATGGGTCATCGGCAAAACACAAAAAATGTGAATATCAGATGACTCCGAGGCTTTAGCGATCGGACGATTAAATGTCGGAAGGGTTCCATCAGAAGTGTGCTTGTCTGAAAAACAGTGGGAGAGAAGCACGTGTTTTTAGATTTACTGATGAAATCTGTCTTGTTAATTATTAATCGGAAATATTTTTATAACAGAATGTTGCGTGTTCCGTGCCTGCTTACACAACACGCTCATTAAAGCTTCATTGGTTCAATAATTGATACTATAATTTATATTGCATTTGGAAAGTTCAATTCTTTACCGATAGTTTAGGTTTCAAGTAAGTTGCGCACTTTGCGTAAGTTTACATTCAATTTGTAAAGTACAACAAGTCAACTCTTGCAGTTGAGAACAGTGATCATTGCCGCGCGATTCCGTCGAGCACACAAATAGCAAAACGGCGCCTACAATTACAAAATTGGGTGACCGAAATCTGTTGTTTTCGAAAAGTGTCCTGCTATCTGAAGCCTCTGTATCTGACACTATCTGTATTATAAATGTTATGGTATTTTTGTTTCGTTTAATACCACAATGCAGGACTCCTGCCAAAATGCGGCGGATCCACAAACCAGGAAGTTTTGACCCTACTGAGAATGCAGAGTAACTGATTGTGTCGAAAGTATTTTGAATTACCTCTGGTCAGAAGTTCAGAAATTCTGCTGTTTACAAATAGTGAGAAACACTTAAGAAACATGTTTGTTTTTAAACACAGAACAGTGCACTCACTTTTAATGTCACGGCTGAAACGTATTTTTTATTGTTTACTCAGCATAAACATCAGTTGTTTTGCGCTTGAAGTGTAAGCCCAAGGGGTAGAATTGTACACAAGTAATTATGATAGTACAAGAAAATAGCGGACCTATCACCTCTTTGTAGTGGGCAGTTCAGACACTGATGAGTGAGTTGGATTTTAGCCCCTGGTCTCGTCAAACCGAGTGAGTGAGTGATTTTAGTTTTACACCACATTCCAGTAATATCACGACAGGCTCGCCACAAATGGGCTTCACGCATTTTTCCCATGTGGGGAATCGAACCCTGGCCTTCGGAGGGACGCTTTGACCATCAGGCTCCCCAAATGAAACCCGCTAGATATAGTACATGTCACGCTGATTTGCTTATTGAGAGAAATAGAGATGGGCACGTGTCCTCGGAGAAGGTAAACTGGCTTACAAAAGAAAGTACACAGCTGTTTTGTCCGTATTTATTTTCTTTTTCATGTTTTTCTGTTTGTTAGTTATGGTGGGTTTTTTTGTTTTGTTTTGTTGGTTTTATTTATTTATTTATTTGTTGACTTTTTTTGTTGACTGGATGGGAGGGTGTGTGCTTTCGTGTAATTTTGGGGGGTGTTGTTTTTTGTTTGTTATTTTGGGGTTCTTTTGGTAATTTATGATTAGAAACGTAAACATTTTATGGAGTGTCTTGATTGTAACATTTGTTTTGACACGTCACAGACATTGTGTATAGGTGGACAAACTTGCGTTTCCTGTGCAAATTCGATAATCTTGTACATTAAATCGTATTTTATACACACCACCACACCAATAAATAAGGTGTGTTGTTTTGATGGGATTGTTGGTGCTTAACGCCACACTCACCAATGTCCAGCTAAAAGTAGGCTGCAACCAATCGTGAGAATCGAGTGTATGAGTGTTACATTGGATACGGGATGGCGCAAAAGGACGATTGCAGCAACCAAGTGACACAATTAGTAGAAGTAGTAGTAGTAGCAGTAGTAGTAGTAGTAGTGAGAGAGTGAGTTGAGTTTTACGCCGCACTCAGCAATATTCCAGCTATGTGGCGGAGGTATATAAATAATCGAATGTGGGTTAGACAATCCAGTGATCAACAACATGAGCATCGATCTGCGCATTTTGGAACCGATTACATGTGTCAACGATCTCGTTAGTCGCCTCTTACGACAAGCATTGTCGCCTTTTATGGCAAGCGTGGGTTGCTGATGGCTTATTCTATTCCGGACCTTCACGGGTCAGTAGTAGTAGTGGTGGTGGTGGTGGTGGTGGTAGTAGTAGTAGTAGTAGTAGTAGTAGTAGCAGTAGTAATAGTAGAGAACACTGACGAACATTACGTGTGTAAACCAATGACCGAACAAGTTTTGCAATGTTGAGTTCTTGATGAAAGAGGGTTACGCTGTGTCTAAAGACGTCAAACGGGCTGAAACAACAAAAACTCAAATGTTTGAAATTGAAGGTTTAAGTGAAGTTTTCACGCAATCGATTTATTGAGCATTACACTGTGGTGAAGTTAATTATTTTAATGCCTGTAAGGGAACGCGTTTTAAAAACCTTGACTCGTAAGTTTGCCAGTTTGGAAATAGCGTTTTAATTTCCTCAACCCATGCAAGGAACATATGTTTAAAGACGACAAATCAAATGCATATTTGGTTGATGATGTAAAAGTACCGATCTGTCTGCATTGTGAAAAAATGCTACCTATTTCTTACACATTTGATCAAGGTTGTGTAATTATCAGACACAAAACTCAGCCTAGATCAAGAAGCTGTCGAGAGTAATCTACCGCCGCCAATGAGGGAATCCTTAATCTGATTAAAATAGTGAACGTCATGCAAGTAGAGCATTTCCTATGCTATACAGGACATATCATTCACGGCAAAAAGTGCACTTTCATTAGAAACCTCAGTCGAGGGTCTGAAAATAGGCGGAACGCTATTAAGAAACGGTTCAATCATCTGCGTAGACCTTATCATCATTTTTTCATCAATTGAGCTTGGGGTGAAATATAGTCATTATATCATGCGATGCAAATTGGACAAAGCATTAAATATAGAGACATCATTTAGATGTCTGATTTATACAAAATGTTACGAGGTCTGGCGGATCAGTTCCCAAATGTTCTATGATCGGTTTAGATGCTTACACTTGACGCATGTCAAAGAAACGCTATTAAAACTTAATGCAATTACTATCCCGCACAGCGAAACACACTGATTTAATCAGGGAACTGACTTCAAAGTGATAGAGCCACAATGTCCCTTAAGTGACAGAAGTCTTCGTTAGGAAGAAACTAATTTGGCTGACATTAATAATGTATGGACCCAACACCTGAAGACCATGCGCCTATGCCGGGCAGATTTAACACGAAATAAACAAAAAAACAACGATTCTTCGAAGTGACTGCTCTTTTTTACCGGAAGATTGCTCTTTGATTAATATTTCATCGCAGGAATTGTTTTTATTTGAGTTTAAAAGATTTCCTGCTTCATTGGAACAACGTCCCAATAGCAACCATAGCAGCAACAGTGACTGTATGTTATTTACGTTTTATACATATGAATTCAAAATCAAAACGAACGATATATTTTGATTTAGTCCTGTTTACTCACCTAGAGAAGTGTCTATTACAAGAACACATATTTTCCTCCAAGGAACGACGCACCATTAACTATTGATGGGTAAAAATGTGTTACATCATTAAGTATACAGTGTCTTAAGCGGTACGGTCTTCACGCTAGAGTGTTGTGTTTACCAAAGAGTCTTCATAGTCTGCTTGTGGTGTTGCACTGCCAGAGCTTACACACATCGCTATGTCTATCAGCGGTTACATTATGAATGTAAGTGTAATCAAGCAATGATATTTTCGGTACAACTGCTTCTTGTTGATGGCTTTGAGTAGCAGCTGTTCTCGTGACAATGGAACATAGTTGTGTTCATTTCGCCTGCTGGTGTCTCCTGCTGGAATACAGTATGTGACGTGGTTGGAAAAAAATGGCTCCTTGAACATATTGGCGTTTAGGGTGATATTTCACATGTCGGTTGCAGGTTGAAATGAGTTCTTGTTTTTTTTATTGTCAGCAGTATTGTGGTGGTTGAGAGGAATTTGACCCCTGGAGAGACTTTCCCTATGTATCATGTATCATGTATCCGCAGTCTCAGTCTCCCATCTCCACTTCTGCATGGCGGAGAATTACCTAAGGTCAAGGTCACCGCCTACCCAGACGTACGCCGACAGCAGCAGTTGTCACCGCCAAGAAACCCGGCGCTGGACGTGACGGGGTGTCAGTTAATGCACTGGCATCTATACGTTGACTCTCGCTTGACACAATCGTTGTCGAATGTCCAAAATGTTAAAAGATGTTACGTTTTACTGTTAGTTAGGGATTCGTCGTATGTATTACTGCTGTGTGTAGGGGTGACTTGGACGTCCATACACTTAAGCTCAACACTAATTCTAGATCATTTTGCAGACGCCCCTTAGATTTTGGGTGGAGGATTGGAAAGCGTAGAAAGTCATGTGACCACGCCTCAATGTTGGAACAGCATCTAAATGCAAAGTGAGTTTGTACAATTACGTGGACAAGTTGTACGTTTTGATTCCGACCTAACATCCAAATTTGGAAATTCCTGCCTTTCAGTGTCACAAGACGTGGAGTCGATTGTGTAGTCGAAAAGACAACGCTTTGGTTTGCCCCCGCCCACCCCCAAGACTAGTGTCTGTATCCCTGGATGGTTAACGTTCATATTCGCGACTGTGTGAGGTAAAGACAAGAGGTTTTCTGTGCGCCGTCTTACCTCGATGCCGAGGACGTCGTACGTGTTGGAATTACGCTTGTAGCTTGTTGCCACCAATTAAATAATTATGAAATGACATATTTTCCGTAAATATTTGTCTGTGGCTACTGATTTGGAAATTATGTTCTTTCGGTCTTCTAACGACTCATAACAAATCGATTTTGGTTCAATAAAACACATTCCAATAACACGCATGGCTCATAGTAATCCCTGAACCGCATGACAGTGAACACAAGCTCATGACAAATAAACACAAACTATGAATTGAATGTGATCGACGATCCTTTGCTACTCTCAATATGTTAAAGAAATGAACAATCTCACTTTATTGAATAAAGCAGACAACCCGAAGTAATAACGCGTCTTCTGGTTCACTGGCCATTTCAACACGGTCATCAGTGCCGGACACACGCTACAGCAGATGTCGGCCATTCAGGACTTCGAATTTCATCCTCTGATTACCAGTTTAGCGTTGATACTTGCAACATAACGCATGCATGAGCGGGCGAGTTGGTTACACCAGACACAAGGAATCAAAGGCTTAACGCCACTGCCATGCTATCGACTTAACAGATTTAATTTCATTACTGAAATCAACATCAATGAAATGTTGTCGATGGTGAAATCGACACTGGTGAATCAGCAGTGTCATACATTCATCACGACTGTCAAAGATAAAACAGTTGAAAGACGAAAGAAACGGCACACAACTCCTTATCTTGACATATCGTTCAACTTGAAATCAAGATATTCGAAACGGCAGCTTAAAAGAACCAGGATAATTAGTACATTTCTGTGATATCCTTTTTTCCTAAAGGAACTTAATTCCTCTACAGACATAAAAATTATTGCAAGTTACAATACTTTATACACAAAACAGCATCGCAGATATTTAAATCGCGTTTGAAATCCAGAAAATTATCAAATGAGTTTGTACTTGCGATAACTTCTCATCATAGGCATCATAAATATACCTCCACAAACACCAGTCTACTCAACTAACATTAAAAGACGTGTTGTACACGACATAATATATAACTTTCATCTACTTTGCACGAAATATTGCCACTCATGCTGAAGACTGGTAAATCTGTTAATGTCGATATCAAACAAAGCCGCAAGGCCTTGCATCATACCGCATCAATGCGACACCTAGATCAAGCCCACGCGCATTAGTTCATTGTTGTACATTATAATCAATACTACAAGATTTCCGTCATACGCTCATCATGTTCCACCTCCCCACTGAACTATTTTTGCACATGTAAGCATAAATCGCATTTCTTTGTAATTAGGCAGATTTAGGCAGATCTCATTTCTGAAGGGATTCTTTAATGTTGCAGATGGACAAAGGAAACGTTTCAAACTGCCTTAGTGGTTTGAAATTAAATACCCTACGTGACAAGCAGTCGCTGAGCAAGGCTAACAAATTCTAACAATCTTTACAGAAATCAATAGCGTTGAAGAACGCTCATACCGCGGTCCTCATGTGGAACGTACAAGCCTTGACCCACTGCTTCACGCTGAACACAGGGGTACGTCCGATGTCATCGTAATTCGCGCATCAGCTCACATCACGACATGCATTTGACAGCTTGAGCCACGCCGCAGATGCCATACTTCGAGCACCGATATTCATATTGTGGAATTATTGACCAATTAGCACACACGTTGCCAATTACCAACACGAACCCCTCTCCGACACCGAAAACCCATATGGCGGTGGTTCTGGTAGGAGACGTGCCTTCAGCTTTGAACTGGAACCGCTAACCACCGTCATCCGGCGTGACGGACGAGCAACGTTGTACAATAAAACGTTTCTGAATGGCGTTTATACTCTCCGAAATCTGTTGTATCTGACGCCATGCTGTATCAAAGGAATTACTCTTGGGAGAAATGGAAAACAGCATTGGTATCAGTGTTCCGGAACAGTTAATACACAACGTCTAAACAATAAACAACGAAAGCACAATGAGAGAGGACGACCCGCACTTTCATAAGCTGTGTGTTCGCCTTGATACGGCGTGACGACTGAATGATTTAAACTTGCTAGAGTGGGTGAGTTCAGTTTTACGCCGAACACAGCAATATTCCAGCTATATGGCGGAGGTCTTGAACTAATCGAGTCTGGAACAGATAATCCAGTGATCAACAGCATGAGCATCGATCTGCGCAGTTGGGAACAGATGGCAACTGTCAACGAAGTCAGCATGCCTGACCACCCGATCCCGTTAGTCGCCTCTTGCGACAAGCGTAGTCGCCTTAAACTTGCCAGAAGCTGACAAGAAGATGTTATGTTATATTATAATAATATTTATCAGTGGAACCTACTGTAACAACACCATGCACAAACATTTACATTTCAAAAGATGAAAACAATACAAATTCTTCAATGCATCCTGTCCATGACTCACAAGATCGTTAAACCAACGCCAGGACATAGCTGCATGCCTGCCTACCCATGTTGATCATAAACTGGGAAAATCCAGACTGCGATGTTCATCTGTAATACAGCTAAATGCGGTGTCAAATAGATCGATCCGCAGAACTGACCTGCAAATGTGATGTGTTTGTTAAAGGTATCAAAGGCAACGTTACATGTTTCAGATCAGTAAGTATCAGGTGACGGACAGATGACGTCACAGGTACACAACTATCAGCAGAGTGAAGAGTGAAATTCCAGCTGTGTCTTTTTTTTAACCTACATTTTCGATCAGTGTGAACTTAGTTTTACGTTGCGTTTCGCACTATTCGAGCAATAACTGCAGGGAACACCAGTAATGGGCTTCACACATTGTATCCATGTGGGAACTCGAACTCGGGTCTGCTGTGTGACGAGCGAACGCTTTAACCACGAGGCTTCCCACCGCCGGTTGTGTATGACAGATTGGGAATACTTATGATAAAACTGTCAGTGTCACGATGTGACATAATGTTAAACCTCAAATCAGCTCGCCGTGACTTTAACACAGGTGCAAGATTACCATGAATAATATATTCGTCGTGCTGCTCTATTTCAAACACTCTCGGGAGCCGTGGCTTTCTTTGTCTCCAATGACCTGCACTATACATCGTGCGCTTGGTTACCGGATTCAAATTGGGTTACGATAAAGACTTTCATTAGTTTCGTCTGGATGTATTTAATTTCTAACCACTACCAAGAACACCAAGGGCACGGAGCATTTTCAGCTTGGAAATCAATTTCAGTGACCTTGAAGCTTTCTTCGAACTTTTCCATTGGCCTCGTAAGGGCTCTGGCCGTATATCTGTATCACGTGTGTAAGAAAATGTGTACTGTAGGACTTGTGTATGACTTAAACTGTGGCAGATTCTTGTCTGGAAATCAGAACAACCAGCGTCCACGACTTAATATCCACAGTTGAAGACGCTATGTCTGTGAGGGCCTGATTGGCAGCAATGAAACTCCCTTCCCGAACCTTATGTGGCCTGGAATAAGTCTCCAGCCACGTCTGTGACCTAAAATAGTGCCGAAGCAACCAATGTAATCTAAATTCGTTCCCAAGCATCCTACCTATAAACTAGTTCAGTTACCTAGCGACGTGTGTAACTTAAAACGCGTGTCCATTAACCGATGCGTTGAGAACAAGTCCCAAGCAATCCCCTGAACCTACACTCGGTTCCTAGCAACATGAGCACTCTAATGTAGGTCCCTTAAAGCGTGTTCCATCACTCGATGCACTGTGAACAAGCCCCAAGCAATCTCCAGGTCCCCTAAAACCAATAACAGTCCCCAAGAACTGAAACCAAGAACATGTTTCCAGCAGCCTACATACCTATAACCGACTCCTAACACACTATGCAACCAAATGGATAGGTCCACAGCAATCTTTTTGATGTAGAATATATCCGAAGCAATCTGTGCACCCTAATGTAGGGCCCCTTCATTCAATGTAACCTCGACGTGTGAGAGGGAATGCCAGGCTAGAAAAGTTACCATTATGTAAACACCGACCTACAGGATCGAATGGGCGAGGCTTGTAGTGAGAATGAGTTTAGTTTTTCGCCTCTTTTCACAATATTCCAGCAATATCAGTGCGGGAGACACCAGAAATTGGCTTCACACATTGTACCCATGAGGGCAATCAAGCGAACGCTTTACCCACTACGCTATCCCACCGTCCCATACTGATTGCATGGTATTGTATCCTGAGAGTACCATTCGATGTTCACAATATCGAACACGGGAGAATTATCCAGACACGATTACTTACAGACCATCGCCGCCTCTGGCAAACACACATCATTTTATTAGACTAAAATATGAACTCGGGGTAATGGCTTCCGTAATGTCCATGTTGACGTTTCATGATTGCTAGTGTGGACGTCTGCAGCAATAAAGCTGAATACATAAAATTCCACATTAGTACTGCATATAGCCCACATGGTGTGTTACCTATGTATTACAAAGCTACCCATCGCTCTTTAACTCCGATAAAATTTCATTACTAGAAACACGAAGACCAGTACAGTATCCTGTAATTGCCATGACAACCATAGACTGTAACAGAAGCCTTCCAGGTAAACGCTTTCAAAGATTGATATTAACACGAAAAACGTCTATATAATTAGCCATAAAACATTCACTACCTTTGATGCAAAATATGATGGGTTCAAATTGCAGAGACAATGAATAAGATAAATTGATGGTTGAGCTTGGAAACATAAGGACACTGGAGAAAAAAGCCTTTATGTTTGCAAATGATAATGACTTACAGGAGGATGATTATTTATTGTGTATGAAGTGCCACTGTGTTAAGTTGAAATGTGGGGATTTATGCGGCCGTACGTGCATAAGAAATACACATGTCTTGTGTGTAATATGACGTCTGAAATGTAATGCAAAGGTCACGAGAAGGCTGGGGTTTCAGGTTGCACGAAACAACATCTACTAAAGCAAATAAATTAATGGCATCTCGGGTTTTCAATAGGCTATATCAATACAACAATATGCATAAACTCTCCAGAAGAAATATGATAAAAATGCAATCGGAATAATGAAGCAAACAGAAGCACACAAAATGTATGCAAAATGTGACATGACAGACAGCATATCCATGGAAACGTATTGGGTTTCTAACATGATTTCAATAATGAAACAAAATACAGAAATAGTTTCTTCACAACGTGTTCTGAAGTTGGTTACTACTCGATCGATTGTACAAGGCACAGCATTTTGTTTCTTGTTATGTGTACAGAGATCTGTGGATAGGCAAGAAAGATAAAATAAATTTGTTACATTGTTATCTGCATGGCAGAATGTCAGTTTCAGTGTCTTGTCAGAATTTCGGTGTAACCAAGTGCATGCTGATCATTTTCTATTGGGAATGAAAGTTGGCAACCTTTGGAATAAATAATCATTTATGTATTTTCATTTTCCTTGTCGGCAATATCCGTAAATCAATGGTCAACCTTGACCGTCGTTAGAACCTTTTATGTCGATGGACGTAGACAACGTCCCCACAACCAAGTAATGGATGAGAGAGTCAGTTTAATGCTGCGCCATACTCTATTCTAGCTACTAGTGTATGGTGGCGCTATGTAATGGGAAGTCTATGAGAAGGTACATGAATGACAATACTTCCTGTTTGTCATAATGCGTAGATAACACTTTCGGGTCCGATGAAGCACTCGGGATCAGAGATACATATAAGATCACACCCAATCGAACCTGTTCCTCCGGCGTGGCGAGCGAACGTTTTAACCCCTGGGCTACACCACCGTCCTTTAATTTTGAGACCATCGATATCGAACCAATGTCTTTTCAGTTTAGACCTGGTATTTCGCTACAGTATAATCAGATTAACATCTTTACAAGACACCTGTCTTAAGAGTGTTTAGATACAAGACTTCAGGATCAGCATGGTTTATTCTGCCTTGGGAAGGTTTTAGCTACACATTAGCGGCTATTTTCAGTCGCCGGTTACTGTGGACAGGGTTATTTTGCCTTCTGAAGTCTATCCAGCTCTTATCTAAACACACTACATTGCCCATTCCCTTGTGAAGGTCCGGGTTAGATGGAGCCTTAAGAATAGAATGTCGCAGGAAGCGGCTGAGGGTCGGAGCTTGCTGACCTGGTTGATTCCAAACTGCGTAGATCGATGGTTACCATACCAATCACTGGTTTGTCTGATCCAGATTCTATTATTACCAGACCGCCCTTACATGTGACACGTATGAAGGCGGTACAGATCTATAACGTCAATGTTTTGTGGCATATGTACGCTATTTGCCCTTCAGCGGGAATTTGTTTCCAATGAAGCATCCAAGGAGACAGGCATCACCATCAAAGACCAATAAACTGTAAACTAGTCCTTCTTCTGTGACAGAGTACATCTGGCCATGGAATTAACCGTGTCTTTGGCGGCTTGGATTTAGATACTGAGACGATAAATGTGAACAATTATTTTCTAAGCGAGCTGCCGAGGCGGGAGTTAACTTGGATGTATCCACGGACAATAAAAACAGTTTAAGTCCTCTACTGAGAAACTAGGAGTGCATGATGGTTTCTGTCGCAGTCACAACAGTTTCACTGTTCATCAAAACGATGATGTACACAAGATATACTCTGTTGAATTTGGCGACACACGATCCCAAATTATCCAGGTGACTTCATGCCCCGTGTCAAATCCCTGCGACGATCAAAACATGCCCGATTTTGCTTCCGTGGTATGGATGGGGATGTTCAACAGTACTGTCGAAGTACAGTACTGTTTTCAGCAGTATGGATGAAGGGGGTTTCAGCAGTATTGTAATTAACTTTCAACATTACGGATGAAGGACGTCCCACAGTATGGAGTGTATATAATATGGATGACGCACTTCCCCCTGTACTGATGAAGCAGTTTACACCGTATGGATTGAAGGATTTCAAAAGAGCTTTGGAGGAACCAAACAGATCTTGAATAACTGTTTATTAGTCAGTTTACTTAAACCTCCCCGGCGATACATCTCCGACTGAATATCTGTGGACGACTCCATGTTCTCCGAGTGTTTTCTAATAAAACAAACACCTAGCCAGACACTGCAGGTACGCATCTCACATTTAAAGACATATATGGAATGAAACATCCATCCAACGCCAGAGAGTACGATTTATAACCAGTCTCTATGATCCCAGGAACCAGATTCACACAGATTCATTTCAGACTGTATTCAGATACAGCTGTCCAGCTGATTCCAAATAACATAGTTCTCCAGATAAACGTCAATGCAACGCTCACGCAATACATTTAACATTTATCACCTTTGTCAGTTCAGTATACAGGCACACAATTGCATGTTGCAAGAAAATTAAAGGTAGTATAACATATAATGTAGGTCATTATTTGCAAAGTAAGCAAAAAAACACCTCTCCATTGCAACGTAGCTGACTGTACCTTCTACGTGTCTCTATCAATCATACACCTACCAGCACAAGACCATCAAAAAACAGTTTTCAAAAACTGCTGAATTTACATTTTCTGAATGTGCCCCGTATCCTATCAAACTTACATTTTATCGGTGTGTGTTCGTTAGCAATTTTACCGAAAAAAATAAGTCTTCTCAGCGAATCTCCAAGCCCGCTCATGTATGATTTAAATTGATTCCTCTACCTTACATCAAAGCCTTCTCTTTTTCCTTTTTTAAACAAATGAATGCCATGGACGCGTTGACTTCTGTGTAATACCCCAATGCGTACAGAGAAGTAGGTTAGCCAATACGAGACCTTTACTCAGTGTCAAGTCTACTCTCAGCTACACTGTGAACGTGTGAGGTCTGGGTTCAAGTCCCAAAGGGTTCATATTTATTTCTGACTTACATCACAAGTATTCACTGGAGCGTTTTTGTCGGAATCAGAAGTAGCATTGCGTTGTTCAAAGTTACACGGAATTCGCCGGTCGCCCTCGCAATTTCGCCCTGGCTGAGCGGTTCGTGACGCAGGTTTGGTGTGGTTCAGTCGTAATTGTATGTTCCTGCTAATGGTTAGATCACAAGCAAGATGGACTTGTAGTTTGGTATGTGGTGAGGTCGCCGGACCAACGTATGATTTTTTGCACAAGTATATTTTGAATGCCCTTAAGCTGACCTTAAATAGGTTTTCTTTGTCAAGAGTTATAGTAAGAGAGTGAGGGCGGAAAGAGAGGAGAGAACGAATTAAGGAAGAAAGACACTTGAAACAAGAGACACTGAATCAATATAACATCGTTGGAAGATGACAGTTAGATGCCAACAATGATGGGGAGGAAAAAACTAAACAGAGAGGTGTTTGAAAAAGGAAAAAAAGTGGCCATTCACGCTCATACTAAAAGGCGATTTGGAAACTTGAAAATCACTGCACAGCTTTATACGTTTATCATGTAATTTTCCATCTTTTGTAAATACTAATATAATTTCATAAGATGGAAAGATGTGAAACATTCCATAATAGTGCCATACACCTTTTAATATACTGTTATAATGTTAACCGATATACGACTGGGTTATCGTTATGTTGATTACTCTTGCCAACAAGACACTACTGATTATCTCATGATGTCACCACAGTTATCTTATCTTCTCTCTGTGTTGTACAGGGAGGTGTTTTAATAAGCCCCTGGGTTGTTCACTGATCCCCATTTCCCGAATTTCAGAAACAAAATTTTGTTTGAAGCAAGTTAGGATGGAAAAAATTCAGCTGATATAAATTGGTCTGCAACACCTATATCGCAGATATGGTTGTGACTAACCTGTCTTGCGTAAAATAATTACATATCGTTCAATATTCACTAGTCTTGACTAGTCAAATTTCAAAATATTTTTTGTGTTTCTCTCGACCAACCTATGTTGTGTCTACATAGAGGATATTTGATAACATCCCAAATTGTTTAATCAATAAGATGACATATTCTTTTGCATAATGAAGCTGGGAAGTTAAAAGTCAAATATTTTTCTGTTTTCAATTTCACATGTCTTTCGTGATACTATAAGGCATTACGTCACATCGAAGACTGTGACCAGCGGAATCCTATTTTTCATTAATACGAGACAAAGCCTCCTAATCCTTTCATTAGATATCTCAATCTTCCTTTGTCGCAATCCATAAGGACATCAAAGAACCGCTTTATCATCGGGCTGAGACAATAATCCAGCGCGTCCTTTAGGCCCCGTGAGGAGCCTGAATACCCCCCCAACCCACCCCCAACCTACTCCACCCCATATACAAACAGTCCAAGCTAATGTGACAACGCTAAGTGAGAAGTCCACGTCACAGATGGAAATCCAACGTTGTCACCAGTATTCACATCGTCAAATTATGACCAATTAAGGCCAAGCTACGGAATACCTGACGCCTTCTGTTCGAAATTTACTGTGTAATTGAACCTAGGTGTCGCTGCAATCTCCACGTGTGAAGGTGCAGTTGGCTATCATCTGGTACCCTCTGACCTCATGCATAAACCATACCGGACACCAATATACAGGTCCCTGTGGTACATCCCAGCATTAATGCTACACGAGTTCCCGATTATACATACGTAGAAAGCAATTTTCTGGTGCTTTCACATTTGCATATAAAAAACGTGTATGTGACATTATTTACAGCCTGTCTTGGAATTACAATGTTTTGTCTTCGAAAGTAACGTTTAATCGCTGTCCTTCTCGGAAATTTCGTCTTGTAAGTCCGACATATTCATGAATGGGTAATTGTTGTGTAGGTTGAACGCTTATGGCTTTGGATTAACTGAAGGTTTGGTTCTGCGTCAACTTGTACGTATTATTTCATATCATGAATATTCATTTGAATGGCCAGCTAATACGTATATTTACTTGTGTGAAAATGTATCAGCCTGAACATCGTTTGTGTGAAATGTTATCATAATAATAATCATAAGCATTTTTATGGTATGTTAAGGTCACAGACTGAAACATGCTCTAAACACTGCCTTACAAACCAGTTCTGTAGATCGATGTGCGCATAATTGTCATTCTCAGTTCAGGGCAATATGCAACCCACACGATATATGAGGCAGCTGAAGGTTCACAGTCACATTATCATCTTATGCTACCGGGTACCCGTTGAGTGCTAATGTTAAGTGAGGTATATACTTAATTTCTCTTTCTTAAAGCGAGAGTTTATTAATGTTATTATTGTCATTAGTATATTTCTCGTTTACTGGTAGGCCCTTAGGTGGGGGTGGGGGTGTTCATGGTTGTTGTTTTCACCACACTACAATATTCCAGTATTCCAGCTATATGGCGGCGGTCTGTTTACAGTAGAGTCTAAACCAGACACTCTTTGGATCATATACGTATATACAATTAACTACGAAAGCGGATTAACTGTAACAGCGCCTAATGGCGATATTTAGAATGACGTCATTACACACCACACACCGAGTCATTTTCGAGAATACAGTATCACTTTGGATTTCCGCAGAAGCAAAATTAAATACCTTTCCCAGGAGAGTTAAATTGACCTCACTCATCACGAACACATTTCGATCACCCCCTCGCACGTTACAAGACGGGCGATATTAAATTTCTACCAACTTTTTCTTTGAAACTTCTAAACAACACTGAAATAATTTCGAGGCAAGATATTCCTTTAATGAACAAATAAAAGGACATCAGGGACGTGAATGCCATTCATTAGATGAATACCAGCTCCACATCATATTACAAAAAGGGAAATTACAAAACGCTGCGCTCAGTGAGAATATTAATTACACTTTCTGTATCCTGTAGCAGTTAGAAATATTTCTTATTCCGTAATATTGAACCAATAAGAAATACAGTTCCGATAGTTTCCGAATCCTACTTTTCATCAAAAGATTCTTACGGTAAACGGAGATGTCCATCACGTGACGGTTGCAAGGACTATGTATTTCTTTGGAATTCTTTAAAACAAAAGCCCTCTGCCGGCAGGACCTAGGGAGATCAGTTTCACAGCTAACTTCAGATACATTGATCACTGAAGGTGTTGCTTTTTTACCAACTTTGTGAATAATTGCAGCTGGGGAAATCTTAAGATCTCTCGGCGTTGAAATACTTGTGGACAAGGCTCGGAAGAGTCGATGGATGCAAATTGCTTCAATTTCAAGACAAAAATCTGCGTATCATTGTGAGATCCCTCTGTCACAGGCAATTTAGAAGTCAGTTCCAAACTGTTTGGCAAGCAACGAGAATTTAATTAAATTTCGCACATGTCACTTCCGATAGTGTCAATATGGAGGACAAATTTCTTTTTTGTGTATTTTTTCATCTCTCTTTTGAAATCCATCGATCATATCTTTTTTATAATTGTCCTCTGAATTCGGTTTGATTTCCAAAATGCATTTTTAAACTCAAAAACCTATTCTTTAGTCAATTTAAATGAAGGGATGATCATCGGACTCTGTTTATTCTTTGCTGATCAAACCTGAAAAGGCGCTGGTGTATTGTAAAAGTCACGCTGGTGGATAAAAAACGAGGATTACTCGTTCCGTTTTCCGGAAAACGAAAAAGTAAGATACGTTGTAAGACTTGTGTTTTTAGGACATGCCTCGTGTAATTGGAGTCAGTTGTGATTCCGAATGCTATACACGATCGACAATACTCCACGCTGATTGGGAACAGTCACTCAAAACTTTCTTTCGTGTCTTTAGTTTTCGTGTCACTTCAACACTTCAATTGTTCGCGGAATGCTAAACTGCCCCATAATAAAACTTTTATGGAAATTCTATTCACAAGCGAGGCTGTTCTTCAAATAAAGGATTTGTTTTTTCCCTCTTTTGAAGATCTGGATCGCCGGCAATGAGATTGTGGTCTTGAACGGATGTTCTGGTGAAGCATCAATTTACACAAATACGTTCATTACTTCTTGCCTTGATAGACGTGTGAATAATTATCAAAACAGAAGGCGTTCCAATTGTGCATCTGTGCACATACAGACGCATACGAACAAGTCTCCTTAAAGTGAACTTTCACTAATTCAACCTTTAGACATTCAGTTTACCTCTATAAACCCTTGAGAATACCCTTCGTCAGATGCATTACATTCTTTTGTCTAGACCTGCACTTAACTCGGTGCAATGACGCTAACCATTTGTGTTGAAGACGTTTCAACTGAAACCATTAAACTATCAAAGAAAGAGTCTATAAGCAAGGTAGGGTTCTTGCTCAGTGCATGAAATGACCACACTTGACCAGGGTCAAATGGACCATGGTCAAATGTTCGCTAACAACAGTCATCTCCAGAGAGAAGTATTCAATGACCTTTATAAAGAGGTAATTTACGACGTTCAAGATCATTGTTCTTCCTTGACCCTTTTATGCTTTGTGTATATCTCTTTGTGTTGTGATGAATCAGGCGGTGAGTTATCCCATCTCAGACTCGAGGGATTAAGGTCTTGTTCACACCATCGGTATATTATGACTGGAAGTCCATACCGAACCGAACCTGTTGGTTATGCAGACAAGTCTGATGTTTATCTCCTAATGGCGATGGTTGATCCTTAACTTGCCTCAAAAGTAAGATAGTTTATTTTACTCTTATCAATGATGTCAGCGCCTGTTAAAACCATGTTTGCTATTTATATATGTTATGCTTTTTGAATAGTGTAAAACATGTATATGTGTATGCGTTTGAATGTGTGTGCGTGTGCGTTTGTGGTCTGTATGTTTTGGCATACATGTGTGTATTTGTTGGTGTGACTTAATTATCAATGACTTCTTTGAGAGGCATGTTTTGAAGTTGGTGAATCAGATAACGACAAAACTTTATGAATGACAAACTTCTTTATTTGGGTGGAGCGACATTTAATACAGCTTCTTGTATCGTTGTCAAGCAAGTAAGAGATAGATAAGATTAAGATTAAGACACTATTTAATTATCAAAGGTTTATATATCTGTGATATTAGTGTATCATAGGCCATATGGTCGGATGCTGTTTTAAAATCCCGGGAACAACAGAATGGTATTAATGTAATTGCGCATGACATAGCAATAAACTCCATTTTTCTATTTTATTAGTTTCTCTAAAGTCAAACCGACCCTGTTGGTAATATGCACAAGTTTTTTTATGAAGAACAAAAACAATCACATGTAGTATATATTGTATACACATAAAACTCTTTCATCTCACTCACTGTTTTAATCATCTAACACTTGTATTTCTCTACTCCCTCTTTCTCCTACACCTGGGTCTTTTCCATTATACGTGCATAACTCTGCCTTGACTTTTTGGGAGATATACCTTTCCAGCAGATCCTGTAATGCAAGGGACGCAACTACGAACAACGATGTCACTGATTCACCAATGTCACCTTGAATTTTGAACTAATTATCAGAAGATGATGTTAACATAATGTATATCTTTACACGAACAATAAAGACATATTAGAAATAACCATTCGCATTAATGGATTAGGTTTAAGCGGACAAAGCCCAGACAATAATAACACAATGGTATCGTGCAGTATACTAGACTCCTTGTATCAGTACCGAGAATGCGATAAAGTCAAAGTGTTGAACTACTCTCATAGGTTGGCTCAGATAAAAGGGTAATGCAGACATAAGCAAATAGTATTACGTCTAGACCGTGTGAAATTAACCTCCGACATGAACAAGACGTAAAGAAGTAACATAAGAGGACTGCTTCAATACAAGAAGTCTCCAAACACGTCATTATTGTTAATAATTTGTGTCTCTGAAGGCTAATCAGAAATTAGTGTCGGCGTGTACGTTTAAACTCGACCAGCTCACGCTGCCCTAGGGGTCTGCTACCCAGGAAGAGTCCGATTTCTGTCAGGTAGGATTACAGGGAGACTTGCCAAAGACCTTTACTCATGATTCCACCGGAACCAAAATTTACTTTGCGATAATATGTCGGCTAAACAGAGATGTGCGTTGACTTGGTGTGACTCGACGCGTGTGGTTATTAAAAAAATGGCGCATGAAGTGTCTATCGCCGACGCATTTCTTGTTTGGTGGAGAGGAGAGCGAGGCTTGCTGTGTGTTTACAGGCAGGAAATCTTTCCAGTCGAGATGATACTGAAGACTTTGTGAGGAATTAATGCTGGATTCTGTCAATCTTCCCCATGAGAATACTTCAGTGCCATGCTTCTATCTGCATTCAACAAGAGACACTTGGAGACAGCGGAGTCTAATTACACCTGATAAGGGTCGTCCTTGTCTAAAGGTTGCATGGTTCAAATGGTGGCAGATACGGAATTATGAAAAATAACGAAGATGACTACAACAAAGAATGCTTTGAAGTGCGCTCCCAGCTTGTTGGTATTTGTTCAAATACTCAAACAGGGTGCCTGTTGGTTGTGAACGGTATTTCAGTCTTTGCGTACAGGAGGAGCCTTGAATATGACCCCAAATACTCCTAACATGATATTTAGCACATGAATTAGATACGTCCTTTCCCGTATTGAACATTGCGAATGAACATGGAAGTCTAGAACTGTTTATGTGTTTGTGTATTTACAAAAAATATATCATTAGTAGTATTAATAGTGTTAGTAGTAATATTTGCTGTAGTAGTAGTAGTAGCAGTAGTAGTAGTAGTAGTAGTTGTAGTAGTAGTAGTAGTAGTAGTAGTAGTATAATGGACGCACATCTCGTCTAATGACTTCAGAATTAACGATTGCCTATGCACAAGTATGCCAGCTTTTGTTTCATACTGGATTTGACCAGATAAACCATGATATGATGTGTGAGAACTAAGTTAGGAGTGTGAAGTACCCAGTACATTAACAACTCACACGAACTAAACCACGTAACCCACAGCTGTATTAAGATTTGAGGAAGAAACTATTACTAAAATCGGTCAATTAAAAATTGAAAACAACGATCAACTATTTCCAGCGTCACTCATGGACTAAATCGCCTAATCGACTGAAGCAAACCAATCTTAATATCAGTCATGAATATTCATAAGGAGATCACGCGTGACCCAAGGCTGTTTTAATGGCCTCTTTATTGAACAAGACATCACTGCTTAATTAAAGATGCCCTTTCATATGCTTCAAGGTATGGCATTTCATGGTCATAAAAACAGTCTCCGGAATGCAGTTCAAGGAATTTCCGAGAAAAACTAGATTTGGGTCCAGATACTTCATTCTTGGAATGTTTTTTTATGAGGACTGAAGATTTTTAACACACGAGTACTCGTTTGCCTGGATTAATGCAAGTTGCAGCAGCAGGAGAATGACGGGGGAGCATCAGTAAAACATGTACTAGAGCGTCGGCCATGACCTTTGTGTTTTTCACGAACACGACTTGTATTGTGATCAAAATACACTTTCGTACACGTCGAAGTATTTTTTATCATTGTGATGGATTTTTGTTTGTTTTCTAGTGACAGATATGTAAAAAACGAATAATCCTACATGGCTATCGTTCATCTTTTTGTACTGGATGTATATTTGTTAGAAACAAATGAGAATGTGTCATTCTGTTTTGACAATGAAATGTAGAATAATACTAATGAAGAGAATATATCCAACTTAGTTGTCAGTTAGTTTCAGTGAGTGAGTTGAGTCATAATATTTGGATCAGTAATTCCGTCTGCCTTGACCTCTGACCATGAGAAATCAATTACAATGCTTGCATAACGTCCAATTGTCACCATAGAACATTCCAGTATGACGTTAGTGGGTATGCAGCTGCTAAGAGAAGATGTGCAAACCTGCCTGTTTGCTCACTTGTAAATAAATATCCTTCTTCTGGAGCAAGTGATGGGGGTTTCAGTAAACTTGTGAGAGACAGTTTGCGTTCGATGACGATTACTTCTCTCGCTCAAACATTTGCCTCGAATCAGACGCTGACACACCAAGTGTCATGAACACCAGTGACGACAAGTTCTGGCCTCTTGATACCATCCGACGACATGACAAGGTGGCCTGTAAAGAAACCAGACCATCAAGTGATCGTTGGACCAGACAATCCACTGCCACGTTCGTGCACTTACCCATCTTGTTGGAAATAACTACGTAAGCTATATAATGTCATGTATGTTTATGAATTACGTTTGTTGTGTACAAGGGCGGATATTTTGTATTTTAAAGAGAAAATGTGCAGTTTTAATGTTTTGGTACAATTCTTTCACATATAAATTAGTTAGATAGGGATCTTGTGATGAAACTTCGGAGACGTCAGTCCCCAAGCACCTGTCCAAACCAGAATGGGATGGTCAACAAATCAGTGAATGTACATGTAGGCAGTTCCATTCTCAGCTCCTTGTAAAACATACAACCTTGAATGATTGCATTGCTTGGATATTACCATCTCATCCTTAGTAGTGTCAAACCGTTGGTTGTGAACATAAAAACATTTTACGACAGGAAGGGACATCGCTGTGCTTGCAGACACCCATCCGCCTACTGACAGGCGCGTGTGTTGCATAACTTTATTTATGACTTCTACACTGTGCATTGCGCCACACTTTATGTCTTTTCCCCGATGACACTGTTTTATGTCGAATTTAAAGTGTGACATATCGTGATACCCGAAGGGTCTCAGTATGGCATGGCAGAATGAAAAAGTGTTCGATCTCATCTGTCAACATCATACTCTCCCTAGACATTCCCTTCTCATAATCAACGGACTGAAATCATTGACTTCCTGATGCTGCTGAAAACAGTCCACTCACCTATATCATCAACGTCACCATTCATGGAACCTAGCATAACATACTACAAGAACACAACAACAAAACGGTGATAAAACCAACCGGTAATACAACAACATTCAAAATGAAAGAAAACAACAGGAGTAGTAACAACAAAGTCAGTGATAGCAATTCCTCCAAAAACAGCAATGGCTTAGATTCAACAAGATGCAAAGGTTGGTTATAACCAGGGCGAAAGCAATGCCCTACAGTCTACACCCTGGTATGGGTATAATATTTGGCTTGATTGTTGGTTAACGCCGCGCTCAGCAATATTCAAGCAATATGGCGGCGGTGTGCAGATAATCCAGTCTTGACCTGACAATCCAGAGATCCAGACTACATCTACTCAACTAGGATACGATGACATGTGTCAATCAAGTCAACGAGCCTGACCACCCGATCTTGTAAGCGCTCTGGTCTAACTCGAATCTTCATGTGTGATGGGTGTAATGTGACATGATGGAACCACCTACCTCTTATACAGTTTAAAACTTACAGAATGTTCCACACTACACTGGATGCTATGATGATCTAGATCACGGATTGCACTTGCCTCAGAAGCATCTAAATATAGCAACTTCTACACCACTGTTAACATCAGCTAGTAATACTTTCAAGACAACTAATTATTGCTAAAACGTGACGTTATCGCCTTCTGATGAATTCAAATAGAAACACCTTGACAACATTGTTTACCAATAAACTACACCGCCGTAAGCCACCGTAAATAAATCATTGTGGGATGATATAAGACATCATATGGTCGGCGTTTGTGGTACGTGCTATGAGACAAAGCTTAATTCCTTTCGACTTATGTCCGGTATTGAGCTCGTTGGTTTCCTTAAGAAAAGAAATGTAGGATTCAATTACATTTGGTGCACTTTTCAAATTCGATTTCAAGGTTCGTGTTGGTGAAACTGAAGGTTTCAGACAGTAAAAACCTAATTCTTTATTGATCGAATCTCTGCGGTGTTCATCCCGATTATGGTAAGGACACTTTAAAAAAGTGAGACTGCAAATTCGTACCTGGCAATTGAATTTCTCACCAGCGACCGGACATAATAACAGTGCATTAAGAACGAATCAGATTTCAATAAACTCAATATTAAATGTGTATAAAGAAGACGATGCGCCAAGTGGAGTGATGGCAAATATTGCGTCTTTTCAGCATTTTTGTCGTCCTGGTAAATTATAACTCTCCCTGCATGGCGTATGGATCGATTGAAAAGTCATATATGTCACTCTCGCAACGGCTTTTTGTCACCTCGAAAATTAAATGGCTTTAGGGAAAAACAGTCGCATACATTCCGTTCGTATTTTTTCTGTATAAACGGAAGGAATACAATGGATCAGCCAAGGACACTGGCGTGCATGATGTTTGTCCATAGGATAATGTGGTAATGTTGGTTTTAGTCTTTCATGGCTGTATGACAATGTCCAGATACATCCGGTGTGTTTCATATGTATGTAATTAATGTACACGTAGCAACCACGGCAACTACCACGATCTTCTACTCGTGATCTATCTGCAATAACGTATTTAGCTAGAACATGTAAAATATCATGCTTTTCTGCAGGGTCCTTTCGTAATAATGGATTACAAAGATGAGTACTTTTTCTATCTACTTTAAGGGCAACCAGTGTTACGTACTATTTTTAAATCTTGTCGTTATACAGATCTATGAGTGAGTGAGTGAGGTTCTCTTAGCAATATACATATAACACAGGCAATATCACGAAGGGAATATGGGTTCCTCACATTGTGCCCAATCTAACCCGGGCCTTCGGCGTGACGAGAGAGCACGTTGACCATTATGCTACAGCACCAACACTCAAACGTGTTAAACCATTAAAGAAGTGCTGCTTTTATCAACACATGTGGAGGTGAAAGTTACCACCATGCAAAAGTGTCAATTCCTGTGTCGTGAAATAATTTTGCAGGACATTTAATATGTGCTTTGAGGTTAATTCGGAGAGTGAGTGAGGTGGGTTTTACGTCGCTTTTAGCAATAATCCAGCAAACTGTGTAAAGGACACAAGAAAATGGTTTCACACCTTTTGCCCATGTGGGGAATCAAACCTGCTCGTTCGCAACTCGGCGTGGCGAGCGAACGTTTTAACCACTAGGCTACCCCACCGCCCCCTTAATTTTAAGACCATTGATATCGAATTGATATCATTTCAGTTTTAATGTTGTATTTTATGATCAGATCGACAGTATGACAGTATGATCAGATCGACATCTTCGCAAGACACTTATCGTAAGCGAGTTTCAATGCAGGCGTTCAGGATAAGCACAGTGTATTATTCATTGGAATAGTCCTGGCTACCCATCAGCGGCTGTGGCGCAAATGCGTTATTGGGGAAGCTATAAAAGTGTTAGTTTCAAAAAACACAAATGACCTTTCAGAATGTTCTTCAGATCCAATAAATACCCGCTCACAAGTATGTGACACCCATCTATTGTGGCGTGTATCAGTTCCCCACACTTTTCTCATAAAATGAATGAACTGCGGCAAATGCTACAAGTAGCCCGTATTTATGGTTCATAAACTTCAGAGCATTGTTCGATCAAGAAGAAGACTTATGAATCTAAATGAGAAACCTTACGCTTGCCGTATTATAATTGCTCTTGGGGATAACAAATCTTCTTAGACGAAAGACACTATGTAATTTTAGAACCAATAACTGTATATTAATGCTATGTTTGGAGACCATTCTTTGTGGTAAGTGATATGAGCAAGTGCATATTGATGTACATATCAAATGACCCGCTCTCTCTGGTCATTAAAATGCAACAGATTCGTTGCAGATTGCAGGAGAGTGAAATGGACATGTTTATATCACTAAATTTCGATTTCCCCTGGCTAGGTTTAGCACATAATGTATTATATCATTCGCCTGTCGATCTACTTTTTGTATTATTTCAAAGGTTCTTCAACGTCAACTCTACTGTGTTTCCTGTCATCAAATCTAATCTTTTTCAACGTGACTGCCTGTCAAAATCCATGGTTCCTAATATATTATTTATCCAAAAACAATATGATTAAATAATATATTCTCAAACTGTCAAGTCGGTGTGAAGAAAACTTGGTAGGAAGAAAGTTTTTTACGCCTGTATCTAGATGAATTGGGGTTTATTGTTTATTTCGAGTGGAAATTTTCAAAACAGCCTCGTAATGAACTGATATTTCGCGATAAGGAGTCAGTTATTGTTATTGCGTGCTTTGAAGCTACTCAGGCAGAGGTAACAGTTAATGAATTATGCTTGAAGGAGGATGAAATATCGCAGAAAACAATAGCGCCGTTTTGCAATAATCCACAGAGTGGTTGCCATGGTAACATTAGTCTCATAAATGAACACAGCGACTTGAGAAATGTGAATCGTTAACAGTCTTATCAGACTTTGAGTAGCTGGCTTACAGAAGGATGACATATTCTTACTAACAGTATCTATATGAAAAGGAGCTTTTTGCCCCATGGCTTCATATATTCTGACCTACTGAATTAGTGTTTGTAGCGACATCGGTTTCGACAAACCGCTCCTTTAAGTAAAAGAGTAGATCTCAAATTGTCAAAAGACTTTGACGAGGATGGCGTAATTTGATGTGATGTTCATGTCATGTGGTACGGATGCTGGATAGAGATATGTTGATGCTTGTGTTACGGACGTCTGTGCAAGT
Organism: Haliotis asinina; assembly: GCF_037392515.1. Taxonomy (NCBI): domain Eukaryota; kingdom Metazoa; phylum Mollusca; class Gastropoda; order Lepetellida; family Haliotidae; genus Haliotis; species Haliotis asinina. The sequence goes on along the minus strand of NC_090281.1, from coordinate 68,313,425 downwards.
GGGTGTGTTGTGGTGGAGTATCTACTTCAAGTTCAGCTATATATTTCATCACGAAAGGGACACTAGAAGAGACGGTGCCATCCAATGTCATCACATGATGATATCGTGACATTTTCAAAGGCTATTTAGTCGTGGTATGTGAAAGTTAAAAAAACATTCTATTATCCATGATGATATCGATGTTATGAAAGTTAACGAATAGTTATGTTATCAAAGGTTGTGGTATTCAAGGCCATGACATGGTGAAATTATCCAACGTAATGAAATGATGATTTTCATGGATGTGAAATAGTGATATTATGAAAGGTTATGAAATGATGATATCCAAGGTCGTGAAATAGTAATGTTGTCCAAGGTCATGAAATAGTAACATTATCCAAGGTCATGATGTAAACTTGTCCAAGGTCATAAAATGAAGACAACACAGGTCATGAAGTAGCAACATTATCCAAGGTCATGAAATAGTAATGTCATCCACGGTCATGGAATAGTAATGTCATCCACGGTCATGGAATAGTAATGTCATCCACGGTCATGAAATAGTAATGTCATCCACGGTCATGGAATAGTAATGTCATCCACGGTCATGATATTACGTTATCATGTTCATGAGATGGTAACACGATATAAGGTCATGAAGGTCATGATATGATGTCATCCAAAGTCATGATAGGATGTCATTTAGGTCATGAACTCGTAACATTATCCAAAGTTATGAAATCATAATGTTATCCATCGACATCACATAAAGATATCATCCTCCTTAGTCATGAAACTGTTTTATCTATGGTAAAGACTTTACAATGTTCCCCGTGGCTGTGAAATAAGAAACGTATAAATGTTACATACAGTCATAATATCATACAAGGAGTCATTGTGATGAAATGAAAATTTAGCTCATGGTCTAAAAATGATAATGATGGCCATTAATATGAAACAATAACTTTACCCGCAATCATGGTCCATTTCCAAGACCTGTTATTTTTTCACTACTAATTTATCATCAGAGACGTTTCCCAATACATGGTACTTCTCACTAATGGCTCCCATTATTGTTTATCTGATGAGTAAAGGAAACATATTTAAACATAATCATGAATACACTTAACTTTTCTGTTTGATGGCGAAATTTCACACCGTACCACTCACTTCAGGAGTATATCACTTGAACGGAAACGCATGATATTGCCATGAACATTTGCAACCCAAATATAACCCGATAAGTGACGTCGATATACAAAAAGCATTACCAGTTGATGTATAAAGACTTTAAGGCACAATGCCGTTAATAACACAATTTTGGTCTTTAGTGACGGCTCACGGTCCTGAAGAAGCCGAGTTGTGGAGACACGGCATCGTTCTAGTGGCGGGATGGTTGCTCGCATGGAAATACTAACTAGAAAGAAAGGCATGTTTCTCTCAATAACGGTAGCACAAAGCGTTACCTCAGCGAAGCGGATATCTATAAATGGCACTTATTCAATTTGTCAAGTGGTTCGTGGAAAGAAATTGCACGAAGTTGTCTTGGCTTCTCGTGTCCGAGAAGGAAGCTCACCATTTGCTTTTGACGAGGCGTGCTGCGCACCTGAGCGAACTAAAAGCATTATCATACTCATTCAATGTATCTTCACTTGCAGAATTATGCGTGGTCTGGGTATCATGTTTTTAGGGAAACGTGCGGGATCAGGTTACAAGACTCTCTCATGCGGCAGATATTGTGAAAGCTGGAAGGTGATTTAGACTAGAAACAACAGGGCGCCAGTCACGTGGGGTTGAAGGATATGGGTTGGTTAAATGGGAGGGGTAAAGAACAAGAGCAAGATCTTTTTACAGCATTGGTTAGGTGACGTTCACAATTCAAAATTGTGGAACGCTTCATTATCTGTCTGCATCTACTTACAACAGAAGAAAAATACGTGCACCCTTCGGTTGTGTATATTTAACAGAAATTGCTAACGAAACGGAGATGCACATGCTTAATGTTATTATAGTTTTTTTATAAGCTATGAAGAACATTCGTGAAGATCTGTGTTACAACTGATCCTCAGTAACCCATGCGTGTTGTAACGGGATCAGGTGGCCAGGCTCGCTGACTTGGTTGACACGTCATCATATCCCAGTTGAGTAGATCGTTCCTCATTTTGTTGATCACTGGATTGTCTGGTGTGGACTCATCATTTACAGACCGCCGCAATATTCACTCACTACGAAAACACCACCAGCGTTAACGCGTTCTGCAGATCTTCCAGTAATCATCAAGATGACCACTAACAGAGTCGTGTGCATCTGAGGAGTCAGTCGCTGACGGTCGATATGAAGATGTCATTATCTAAGTGACAAAATAGCCTAGGCCTTATATAAATACCATGTAACACGATGCACATACAATGATCAAGGTATCAAATAGGAGATTGATAAATATTTGACAAAGGTAATATTCGTCATTTTGAGTTGAGATCTTGCCACGGAGTCTCGGAGGACAGCGATGAATGGCGGTTTGGTACTTACATTATGGCCTGGCTTTTTAGTCTCCTGACTACTCGGACAGAGTTGTTCGATGTGGACATTACCTTGTGGTCATTCTAGATGAGACCATCGCAAGCCCACATGGGAAATGTCGTCTGTCTTATTTCTGTCAGTAGACAGACTCATGCATATTTACGTCCCTTAAAGACACGCTCAGTCGCTACTTGAGTACTACTGTTTCAAGCTTACATTGTGATATATGTCCAGTGGCAGACTTCTATAAATACGGGGAAAGAGGAGGAAGAGCGGAGGGAGGGACGGGAAGAAGAAGAGAGAAAAATATAGTGCGCGCGCGTGTGTGTGCGCGTACATGCATGTTTGTACCGTAAGAGCAATGTTTACATGTTTGTTGAAAGTCTAGTTTTAATGTATGTTGACAGTACAGTGTTTTCGTGTGAGTACATTGCAGGAGTATTCGTAGTCAGTACTCATTCTTTGAGTTATTCACGTGTACTACCTTTATGCGAACACTTTATGTCACCATCGAAAGTTTCAGTGACCCATTGTAATATTTATCACTATTTGTCTAATCCACATAAAACAATATGTTTCTGCAGATGATCGAAGGTTGGCGTTTTGAACTCTCGTGTTTTCAGAGTGTTTAGTGCACGGTTTTCCTTGATGAAGGAGAAGACATGTTTGTGTATATATACTCATGATGCGAGTACAGATATATAGGTGTATACGGATAAGCAGGATGAGACAAAACAGGTCGAAGGTTTCGCTCAAGACTGTTTGGCATATATCGACGTGAATGCGTGCGCACGTGCATGTTCGTGCGACTATCGGCAGTAGATAGTGCACCGATCACTGAGATTTCTCAGTTGTTTTGTGTATGTCCCATTCAAACACTGAACACTTAAGCGTAGCAAAATATGCCAATATTAAAATCGAAGATCCACGGGGATCGAACCACCTACTTTCTACTCCTACGAGCAAACGCCGTATCAAGTAAGTCACAGATATGGTTGTGAGCTTAACGTGGGCCAGAAGAACCATCTATATTACACTAAATGTTCACCATATATACGAGTAGTTTACACATGTGTAGAGAGTTCATAGTGTAACTGTAAGTGGAGTGAGATTAGTTTTACGTCACTGTTAGTAATATTCCGGATGACACCAGAAATGGGCTTCACACATTACACTCATGTGGGGAATAGAAACGGGGTTTTCGTCGAACGCTTTAACCACATCAATGTGTAGATGTATGCATGGGTTACCTACATAGATTATGGATAGTGCTTGGAAGTGCAAGTGAGCAGACAGAATCCATAGCCAGATATATGACAAATGTACAAGCAGGCCTCATTCAAACACCCAGATGCCACCACACACTGACATCTATACCTTTCTACTGCACGAGTGGAACAAACGTAATCAGTTGTCTTTAAAACTCACGAGACAATCCGGTTTTAGTTTACCACTTCTGCCAGTAACGACAGAGAAAACAGCACTTGGGACATACATGGGCAAATTACTGGAAATGGAAGCAGCGCTTGCGAGATGTACAATTCCCCTGGACAGAGCCTGATTGGGGATCACAATCTCCAGTAGTAGTAAACGTGACAACGAGGATTTCACGTAAAAGACCTGTTAAATGAAGTCCTATGTATATTTTCTAAAATGGGTCCCCCGTGATACATTCGTACAGCGGAATCATGTGAAGTTGTTCCACACCAACTAAGTAGATTAGATGCTGCATTGGAAATAGATGATCCCCTGCGCTGACAACCTAATTATTTCCTTGAAGACTATCCGTTGCACTTGATTGCTTTTGTCTGAAGGTCAATTTGTCTCCTAAAGATGAACTCTCGATGAATCCTCCCTAAGTATGCCCTGAACTGAGTCAGGTTGTAGTGTAAGCAAGGCTGTAGTTGGATACACATCGGCTATCTATAGAGGATTGGAAACAGACAAGGTTATTGTCCAGCATTGGTCTAACAGGTTTGCTGTTGATTGAACGGCTAGACGGGCAAGACAGACTAGACGGAGAAACACGTCGACAGAAGGACAGCATTATATAGGATAATCAATCAGAGTGACAACATCATTTGTAACAGATTTAAACAGATAAAGGTAGATTGTCTAAATATCGGGGAATAGCTCCTTGGTACAACTTGCAATGGTGGTGATATAAACATAAAATAGATCTAAACGCAAAAGTTTTTGAATTGTTACAAAACAGTCAGCATGTAACATTCAGTATATTTCAGAATGGAACGACTGCAACAATAGGAACCGGAAGTAGCGTGGGAGTGGGTAAGTATATTTATCCGTTTTCCCCATCCCAACGCCTACTATCTCTTTGACCCCTCTCATGAACATATCTCCAGGTCTTCCTCGCACCCCCTCTCCTTGTCACAGTCACCTTTCGATTATGTCCTTTGAGCACACACGTCAACAGAAGCGATCTCCAGAATCGTAAATATGTCCAAGCTTAGTCTGCACTGCCCACATGTAAATTCAAAACGTAACCGCTTCAGGTAAGTGTCTATATAGATTTCACTGGCGTGGGATGGCAAAAAGGGACAAAATTGCATGAAAACATTTCTCTCCCTTCCTCCCTCTCTCTCTCGCACGCACACACACACAGCATCCAATGTGAAACCCACTGACACCACTCACATATCCCCAAAAGCTTGAAGTAGGAAAAGACTGCAAGCGCCGCTAAGACATTAGCGTTTAAGATTACCATCAATCAAATATTCAACCTTGGCAATGCCACGTTACTGCAATCCGTCATGAAGACTAGTGGACCTGTTGATACATGGATCTTGAGTCCTGGAAGGGATAAACATAGTTTTCGCCGATACCTGACAGAGCTGCCCGCTCCTTTATCAGCTGTGTTATCCATACCTTCCTCCATGGCACTCAGAGTCAACGAGCTCCCATTTCTGTTATTATTCAGATTGTTGTTTTTCCAACCTTCTAATAGGCTGCGTTAAACCCCCAGACATAGCGACAAAGGTGGATTATGCATTCCCCACAATCACGCAACGCGGTTGTTAATGCCAGTTAGGCGTATATACATTTAGCGACACTTTCTTGCTGGCATTAAAGTAGTCGGCCATCGTTCTTTGAAAACCCGTGAAGATCCCGGTTAGAATTGATCTTCAGTAACCAATGCTTGTTTCAGACAGGACTACCGGTATCGGGTGGTACGGCTCGCTGACTTGATTGACACGTCATCGTATCCCATTTGTGCAGATCAATGCTCATGATTCTTGATTACTGGATAGTCTGGTCCAGACTGGATTATGTGCGGACAGCCGCAATATAGCTAGAACACTGCTGAGTACGGAGTAAAACAAAACCCACTCACTCACTCTTTCCTTGTGGAAAGACTGTGGTTTGAGAGACAAATGACCATGCGAACATGTTCAGTGTTTCAATGCAAGTACGTAGTCGGGGTCTTATACAACTCGATTTGGCAGGGTTGGTATTTAGGAGCGCTGGCCGAGAGAACGAGCTGGTGATCACAACACTTTGAACTGTAGTATTTCTCTCATATCATAACGTGTCAACTCGCCGAGAAGGAAAAGCCCAAAATTACAGTTTATGCAACTCATGGCAAAGAGGACAAACTACTATCGGGGCGAGCCTGGACTCGTACGCACGTTCACATTTTCCTACCTGCCCACCGAAGTACGGTATCTAGTCACCCGCGTCATCCTTGCCCCCGTAGACATTCAGTCATCCACAAAGCGATCATCGGGTCCAGAATTTGGTTTCAGGGACGTTGAGTGTCCGAGTAAATGAGGCCAACACTTCGACACTAATGCCACAATAATGATACGTGTTAATCAGTAAGGTAGACTGCATCCTTTCTCGAAATAACCATGAAAATTATCTCAACATGCCTGTTACGTAAATATTTGATGGGTGTGATGGGCAGGCTGTACGGATGTCACAGCACCTGCCGTGGAAAGATCGATAACGGATTAGACATATCTCGGCACTAAATATTTCATGGATATAATTTCGGTACAATTAAAACTGTTCGTTTTCTAAATATAAAGGTCAGGTTTCAAACTTTCTAAAGCCCGGAGCACGGGACTGGGTGATGTTGTACAACCTTAGCGATAAGTCTATCGTAAGTCAAGATCTTAAAGTACTGGACTTACGATCTGCTTAGCGCTGAGGTTATTGTGTACAATGGCACCCTGGTCCAGGCAGGCAAAGGGTCATCCCCAGAACGAAGCCACGAGCGCTGGATACCATACACCACTTGACTGCCAGTGTCCCCATATCGTTAAACTGTAAGCATGACTATGACATGTAAACAATGAAACAAAGGTCAAGAATAATAAAACTCTAATAATCTTCAACTTACTGTGAAATGTTCTGCGAAGTTTGGTTTAGGTTCTTCTCAAATGAAAGCGTGTTCTCTTATGTTTAGAACCTTATAATTATCTATATCGATTAAAAAAGAGATTCATCAAACAAGTTTGCCTTGGAGCTTGAATGGAGTGCAAATGACGAACTATTGGCGTTCATTACCTCCGTGTCGGAGTCTCTATGGAAATAACAGGATAATTTGTCCTGTCTCCGACACACAGTTGTTAGCTCAGCTGATGCCAGCATTGGTCATCCCCAGCTTATTGTCCGGTCTCACCGGTCAGATGGTCACTCCGGACATCCAAGACAACGCCTCCTTCCAGCGCCGCTGGCGAACGAGACCTCTGGCTCGACCATTGACGATAACTGCCGAAGGTGGATTTCCGGTCGGACATGGTCCATGAATGGAGTTGTAAGAGCAACATGCGTTACCAGTTGGGTTCTTCCTGACCTGCCATCTTGAATAGCACCCTAGGGCGCTTGTAAGGCTAAAGTCGCTGATATGATAGACCAAGGGTCAATATGAAGCACGGGGATGAATTAATCACAAGCATCATTCAGATTTGATACAGCAAACAGACAGACACCATGCAGGTATGGCCGAAACGTCTCTTGTTAGAACACAATGCCTTGCAGTTCGTTTGGCGGATTCCTCAGTTTGGCTGGTTGGCTGGTTGGTTGGTTGGTTGGTTGATGCTACAACATACCAGCTATATCACTGTGGCTTGTAAATAATTGAAATGAGGCAATCCGGTGGATAAAAAGACCAATGTTCATGATAACACAGAGTCTAGGTTGTCATGTATCCTACCATCACAACGCATTTTAGCAGAACATTTTACATCAAGCATGATGTACTGAGGACACCTCCTCGTTCCTATTCTCCATACAGCATAGACAACTCAATTCAAAGCTTCCGCTTGGTTCAGTTCTACACCAGTGCGCCAACAACACAGAAAGTTACAAGGCCTTGTAGGATATCAGAACCTACATCACAGCAAATTTCCGCACCTAGGACCGTTCAGCCATATTGTTATACTAAGTGAAATAGGTCAACGGTACAATATTAAGGGGTAGAATGGGCGTATTTTGCAGTTAATGGTTTGTCCTGTCCTTACAATGTAATCAGTTATAATACGAATTCATATTCACGCAACTCCTACTGGTGGCGTTGATTGTGCCCTGCTGGTCCTCTTGTGAGTGAGTCAAATTGGGTTAAAATCCCATTTATATAGTACTCACGTAATACAGTAAAACACGAGAGATAGTCATAACCTCTCAGACCTTTCCACTCTGGCGAAACTCGCGAACATATGAGTTAAGTTGGGTTTTACACTGCTTTTAGCAATCTTCCCCGGTGTAATATTCCTACACTGAAACAAGTTCATTGGTGTGTCTTTTTTTCATATCTGTTCTAGTTTACTGAATGTATATTTAGGGTGAGGTATGCATGTCAGTTTGTCAGTTGGGCTTTTGATTGGGGTGGGGGTTACGGGCGGAACTCTTACCGAAGAGAAACCTCCAAACGCTATCGGAGTGAATTGGAACGTACATACGTATTTTGATGTGGCAAAGAGACGCAGATCTGTGTTGTATCTGCTCCTTGGACGATTGAGCAAACCATGCCACCCGCAGCGTAAAAAGGAAGTTAGCAGGGTATTGTTAGGCATCGATTACACATTGGGGTTTTTCCCGCCGTTAGGAAATATTCTCGTGTATTACCACGATGTGCCAAGGGGATATGCAACCTTTAGCCGTGAACCAATCTCTGAAACCAAACATCTAGGACATGGTGACAAAACACTAGGAAACGTTAGAGGACAAATTTAATATTCGGCCCCACGACCAGAGGTTTGCACAGCTCAGCTCAGCACAGTGAATTCCGGCGTTTCTGACCAGCAGGTCGCCCCTTCTCTGACAACGTATTGAACAGATGACAGTGAAGGATGGAGAGTTGAAGGTGACGTAGCTAATGGTGATGTTGTTGCTGTAATGTTGTATCTGTCTCCACAGATAACGCCATTACAACAGCGTTTCTATGACTTCACCCATTCTAGCGCAAGTACATTAAAGAATTCTGTCTTTTCTATTATACTGTCACCAACAGGCTGCACTACATAGGGTATAATCATCATGTTGACGCACACTCTCACAAGAATGATCGTCTCTGCTCACGTTGGCGTCTCCTGCTTTGCCAACGCTGATGGAGCTGCGGTTATTTATGCAATGTAGATAAGTGACTCTGCTTGCTTCCTACATAAATCATTTCTGAACTCAATTCATGTCAGTTAATATTGCACAGTGTGATAGTCATGCACTCATACATACATACATATATACATACGTATATAAACTCACCACAGTAGACGACTTTCGTGAGACCTTGTAGCGATAGGTTTTAAATCATCATATCGCTTGTCATTGGTGAACGATTTTCTTCCTTAACACACCTCGGTCAATAAACAACTCCATAAACATGCCGAATACGGATTGACGGCGCATGTTTTGTTTTGTTTGTTTTTTTCTCGCCGAAAACAGTTGATCGTACATTCCACGTGGAAAGCATACGCGCGACATTATCACGAGCGCTATCAACATAGATTGCATGTCATGCACGAGATCTCGACCACAACTTCTTGTCCCATGTTTACTGAAGCAGTTTAATGAAAGGTCAACGTACATTATCAAAGGTCAAGCATACCGTTTCTCCACAGTAGGGCCATTCCAATAATGCAAATCGAACATGAACTGACACCCCCCCCCCCCCCCCCCAACATGAGATTTACTTCTATTTACAGTACATATCAAGAACACATTTTACGGTGTTCACTGAGTTTGTCGTCGGTATGCACAAATGCCACTCTTTTCTAAATAAGGTGAAATCCGACCGCGGGCCGGCTCCGTTGTGTAGTGGTAAGAGCGTTCGCTGAAGGTTCGATTCTGGCCACGTCATACCAAAAGATAAAATGGGGTAGCTTACTTGTTGATGCCTTCCTGGGATCTTCGTGGGTCGAACGCTTTTTCTGAAGTTTAAGAAATGTTCACGACTGTTAAGGAACAATATTACTGTCTTTTTAAAAGATATTCAAACAATATTTCTATATAAATGATGAAACTCCTGTTGCGCGAAGACCTGAAGAAATGGCGTAATTATCAAATCTCTGTTTAGATTGTACTTCTTAAAACTGACCTACATCAACTAGCTATAAATAGCACAACATATTTTACACCAATCAGAAAGATGTATCCGCAGACCACTTTGACGAATTGTTTCGAGTGTTTCAAACGACTGCAGAATGAGTTGTTCAAAAACACACCTGGCTGATTCTACACTGTCAGTTCTGCATGACTGCCCCCAGGTCCACAGCACAATCGCAGGACTGGCGTCCCTGAAACCCAAAGATCTTCAAATAACAAGCCAGATCCTCACATAAATATTTATTTTCAACGCAAAATGTTTATAGACGTCTGAGGAAGTCTGTCAGATTAAAAGGGGTTCTCAAACAATGCCATCTATGTCTTTTAATGATTATTTACCCCGAAAAATAACGAATTGATGTCTGAGGAATATCTCACAAACATCACATTGTTTCGAAATCCAAGCTCTCATTTTACGGACGTTAAAAATCCATGTGCACATCTACAAAAACAAGATTTGAAAACACATAATAATCACAAAACCTACTAGCCCTATGTGTTTGTAGCAACTGTGTAACGCTTTTTACCTGACACAACGCCCACATGTTTGTTAGTTTGATCTGACTTTTTCCTCCTTTCAAGGACATGGCAAAAGTAACAAGAAACAAGTCAAATACAAACATACCAAACATTGATTTTTGCTTAACATTTCTTGATCAGATGTCGAGAATAGATCGAAAATGATTTTTGAATGAATCAAAGTCTCAAAGAATCCCCAGGCGTTGAAGTTCACCTTCCTTTCACAACGGTACATGAGTCTATGTAAATCAAAGTATGACTCGACTCGTGTTTTCATTTCTCGATTGTAGTTTTGTTGCTATTATTGGTTAGTCTTGCATACAACTTCTGGTGACTAGCGGGGTGGCGTAAATTCGACTGGGAAGCATGTTGGAAGAAGAACCACTGCAATTTCCCCTTGATCCCCAGAAGGATAGTCTAGCTGTGGCTGCTAGTAGTCTGTAGCCTAGTGAATAATATTCTGAAAAATTATTTGTTATAATTTTTACTTAAACTGTGTACTGTTCTTTGTGGTATCTCGCCCCCCCCCCCCCCCCCCCCCCCCCTTCCTCCGTCACTCACTCGGGGATTAGAAGCTTCCCATGAGGATCTTGTGAAAGAAAAGTCGCGCATCACAATCGGGATTACTGGAAACTTTTAGAAGGTGACCAGCAGGTTGTCAGCCTAGGGAGACACTGTCCCCGGGTGAAACAGGGGTGGGGATGGAGTGTTGTGTGTGTCTTGGGGATGAGGGAGAGGGGATCCTCGTGGGATACCAAGTTTCTAAATGGTCTTCAGTAACATATGGCTGTCATAACGGACGACAATAATTAATGTTGACCATAAAACGGTGATCACACTGTGTCGTGTTCTGACAGTGTGGACCAATGCTGGTGTTGTTCTAGACCTTCAGTGGTCTGATACAGACTCGAACATAAACAGAAGGTCGTTATGGCGCTAACGGACTGTTAGCGGGACGCTAACTTCCGCAGTATCAGTATGATGACCTGCCACTAGGTTCTGTAAAATTAAGCGTAATTGTGTAATCTTATGCAGTGAGTGAGTATTTAGGCTGTGTTTAGCATTATTCCAGCAACATCAGGGCGAGAGACCCAGAGATGGGCTTCACACAATTGCCCATGCAAATCGAACGTGGACCGTCGGTGTGATGGGCAGACTCTGAAACAACTACACTCCCCGCCCCCTCCAACAAACAAACAAACAAACACACACACACACACACACACACACACACACACACACACACACATATTCACACATATTCACACATGCACGGGTAGCATGTTACATAATGTTGAATAAGGACTAAGTATTAAAACGCTTAAACTGTATTAAAAGTAAATGTGTAAGATGTAAATACGTCCCATTACTCTAGTACACCACATTCAGAATCTCAGGTGACTTGTCGGTAAAGGTTAACGAAAGTTGAAACTATTATGTATCTCCTCTATACTGATCCAAACGTGTGTCACTTTTATCTTAAACAGTAATGGTCTCTTATTAAGGGTGTTGGTTATATCATATCTATGAAACTGGCATTTAAGACATAATTAGAAGAGTTTCCCAACTAATATAAACTAAGCACACTCAGGAAACCTGCAACATATATACATCTAATGTAATAGCAACCAAAATGATCAGAGTAACAAGATACCGTGAACACGATGTCCTTATTGCCTAACTAAATGTATCCCTGGTGTTACCTAACTACACGTCTCTCCATACAAGAAGCCAAACTCAAGTAATTACGGTCCTGTGACGATCTCAAGGGACGTGTTAATCTCCGGTAATCCGACTTCAACCTTTTATCTTCATTTTATCGACGGTAATTTTATTGCAGAATAAACTGGATTCATCAGAATCAAGCGCACAATTGCTACACCCCAGCACCTGTGTGTCGCGGACAACACGACACCGTATCAACAGTATAATGCGCGTAATGAATGGCGAAATAAAATGTGTAGTTGATGTAGGGGTGTTAACACGAGAAAACGGGATTACCGCGGAAATGTCGTCGGACACTGGTCAAGCTTAGGACGCAGATGCAGAGACTGTTTCATTAGAGTCATTAAATGTAGCCAGTGGAATTACACGTCACTCTGGCATGGGGGTATTTGCCTAATTTTCGTAAGTATTTGATGAGGATGCAAGCGGAATGTGGCCTCATACTGTATCATTTCGTCTGATTCTGCGTTGTATAAATTTCAGATGTATCATATCTACGTTCAAAGTGAACATTGAGTGCTCCATAAATACAACATTATGGCAATATTCAGTTTCAGGCCATGTTTTAATGTTATTTCATTACAAGATATTTACTCTCGCCCAGACAAAATCGATTTAATCAGATCAAACAGTCTCATAAAAAACTGCTGTTATATGGCGATTGTTATAAAAACGCAAGCATTGAACATTCATTGTCATATCATCTGACTGCATACCTAGGTGTTAAGAGCCCAAACAAACAGTCGCCAGTCTGGGGTCCTAGATTATCCGTGGTGAAGTATCCAGCACGTGGTCTGTGAAGTGATGATCAGTTGACTTGGGACTTAAAGGTTTAGAATTATTATCTACAACGTAAGTTGTTCGGTATCAAATAATCGAAATACATCTTTGTTTTACTGGTAGTTCGTGTCTTATCGCGACACGCCATGACTAATCTAGATGTGCCAGTCTCCAATGACACACGACGGATCAGAGAGTGGGTGGGTTTGTCTTCTGTGTGTCCATCCAGAATTGCGTCATTCTTTCACCAATTTCCTCTCAAATGAGTGAGCTGGTGTGTTCACGCTCTTGTGAGCAATATTTCAGTTACAACACGACATATCAGCTTAATATGGGGGACGCTAGATTTTAGTCATTTACCAATTTTGTGAAACCCACGCTGAGTATGTCCCTCCGCCCTCTCCTCGTCCTGAGTTAACAAGCCCAAGCATGTGTAAAGTAACCATTTGTATTTATTGAACGAGTCCTGTTCAACTGCGCACTATTTCATGAGCACTGGTGAACGAAGAATACTATCAGGCAAGCACATTTATATAAGGAAACTATAGAACTGTATAACATATGGGATTAATATCCAGACATGTCAAAGGCCGGTAACCAAATTTACTTCCGTGATAAATCTGGGATACCTTGAGAGCACTAACGTTCATATATGTGTATATGTTAGAAAATCTATGCACGTGATCAAAGATTTCTGACAAAATAAAACTTATTTCGACCTACATGTGAAAACATTTTTGTTCAATTGCGCTGATAAAAGATGAACCATGTATTTTAATAGCCGGCATATGTCCACCTGATCTGACATACGATATGTCTAGAGAGGGGTTTAATGGTAGTGTTGAAATGACTAGTTTGTCACCATTCAGCATGAAAGACGCTAGCTATTAAAGTAAGAGGGGTCTTCATTTGTAATACGAGGACCATCCGGCATGGGGCAGCTTTGTGACAGATTTTCATGTGTCCGTTTCCATTACCATAAAACCGTCATATCTGACTGTGGGTCGGTGCAACCCATATCCCTCTTCTCATTATCCAGGAGTCATCTTGCGCAGACAGTGGTCAGAGAATTTTCAAAAGCAGGAAATGACTTAAGGGACAGGTCGTGGTTTCAGGACAATTGAGCACGCGTGCAAGGCCAGTGGACACTCTCAGTCTTAATGTAACTGATGCAGTTTGAGCCAGCCGTTAGCATTGTTTCTTCTTGAGTTGACGCCTTGGGGCTATTCTGGTCATTTAGACCTCTTGTATTCATGTTGGCTGGAGGATAAAAGATCGATGTTATTCTTGACCCCCGGTCACCCAAGCGTCAGCAATTACAAGTGGTAGGGGGCACATCACAGACGTTTCGTAACTGGTTACAACGTCTGTAAAGTGGCCTTAGATCTTGGCCAGTAATGGGTGTTTCTTTACAATACAAATGTCTTTCAAGCGGGTCTTCAGAATATATACAACCACTACGAAGACGATTGCCTGAATGTTATGACTTCGAGCCGAGAAATACGTTTTGTCCTTTATACAATAAACTATTTTTCCAAGGAATGTATTCATTCACGCATTAGCGGTCGATAGCTATATTGAGCATCCCTTTCTCTGTAGGGGATACTAACATCACTCACACAGTAATGGGGACATGGTCCGCACGCATTAACTATGTTTCGTACTACCCAGTTCCTTAAGTACAAGTCCAGCTACCTAGGCAAGCGGCGGAGAGGTAGCCCAATGGTCCGCTTGTCACGCTGAAGATGAGGGTTCGATTCCCCAAATTTGTACAATGTGTGAAGCCCTTTTCTGGTGTTCCCCACCGTGCGTGATATTGCTTTGCCTCACTTACTCCACCTCGTTAAAGCCATACTTTCACCACCCCCACCCCCACCCCCACACCCCCCCCCCCCCACACACACACACCCCACACACACACCCACACACTATATGATATGCATCACGTAGACATAAATATGACCACAGATCTTTCCATAATAAACACAAATCTGTCTTCATGCATCGTGATCATCAGAGATATTTCACAAAATGCTGATCATGAGTATTTAAGAGTTCCAGAACTGTTATTCAACGGCTACAGGAAGAGAGCGTACATGAGTTCAGCGACATTAAGCCTGATTAGTCCCATGAGTCGGTCAGCAAAGGCTGCATACATCGCTCAGATTTTATTCTCCCGAGGTGTAATTTAGTTTTTTCATAATCATGAGAATTCTGTCCATGTCACGTACTAATTGATCGGCAGATCCAGTAGGCTAGTATCCCGTATACAAGACACTCAGCCTGTTGATAGGCGTTGACGAGCCCCTTACCACGAGCTCATTTGCGCCAAACCGGGAGCAGGCCATTTTCATAATGCCATGGCGATGACCCACACAACTATCCCCGCTGTTAATTCGGCCCCAGAGGGACACGAGCAGAGGATATGTCTCTACGACAGAGGTGACCGATTCTGTAATAACCCACAGAGGTGTCTTTAAGTCTCGACATGGCCTAAGTAAGGGTGTCCAATTGCAAGCGTACAATTTAGTGAAGCCTCTGGAATGAGCTCGCGCTAATTACATGAAGAATTAACATATGCCTCCGGGTTTATGGTTTTTAGTCATTATTCCCGAGGAAGGGAGTACAGGGAATAATTTGAAACCCGTTCGCACTTTTATACCTTGTTAAACCACATTAATATTTTTTTTCAAGTATTTTTTCTATTATGTAATATCGACTTGAAGTTGCACCTTCAAAGGGGCTGTCTGTTGACGTCAATGTGAGTCAGATTCCTGTTTCTGAATTGGATTAAACTTCCCTGATTAAGTTAGCCATACGAAACTGTTTGACTTATCTAGATTGATATACATTTATGTTTCCTATTGGCATGGAAATGATGTTTAGACGTAAGTAGCTGGAAAAACACTAGTCTGTAGGATCATCTCGTTTGTATGCCAGTATAACATAAAACACGGACTGGTCCTCGTCGGGATGTTTTGTGTACATTAAGAAACTATTAGGCTGTCTCGGTCGGGTTCACGGAAGACCATCGTCAAAGTCCGACATGAGCCGGAAGGAAGTGACCACACTCCGGACAAGTGTATTTTCGACCACTTTGCTATATCCGGTTGAGTCATCCACGATGACGGTATTGAGTTGGGGTGAGGTCTGGCACGACAGTTACTTATACGAATGCTGCGCTGTCATTGACGCGACCCTCGTTTTTGATAAAGATCCCCTCGTTGAATCTGATCATATGCGCTGTCGCTATTTATGCCTAAGTCAACGGTTCTTCTCCTTATTTGTAAGTCATTGCGAGCATTGAGTGTTATTTATTCTGAGACGAAAGTCTGGAGATGTTGATGATAATGATTATATTCCAAGGAAAGGAAACAGACGCTTCCCCATATTACGCGGCCCGAGTTTGTGTGGCAGTGCGTTTGTTTAATTCAACAGCAAAGGAAAACATGCCTGTAAGTGAAATAGTTCAAACGTTTGCTGATCATTCCTCATGTGTGTATGAACAGTACGTGATTTGGGTTGATTTTGGAATACGTCCAACAATATCACAGCAGACATGCCATTGATAACTAATGGGAATCGAACCCAATATTCGTTGTAACAAGGGGATCCTTCAACGCAAACGCCCGCCATATATCAAACGTGAAATGTCACATACGAGTGAATAAAATCTGTGTTACGTCGCAACATACATGTATAATACAAGCGCCTATAATTTATCGAATCTGGACTAGAAAGATCCATAACGTGCAACAATGATAATTTGTGCATATATTTTGCGAACTCCATTCACTAGGTCTGTGCATTTTTCTGCTGGGTGAACAGAGGCAATTGTTAACAAACTGACTTGCCTAAGGTGAGACCACATGTATCACATATGCTTCATGGTGAGACAGAAACCAAGTCCACAAAACTCACAGGAGTCGAAATTCGTAACAATATTACATGGTACAGTGTCTTTAATCTCTAATTACTGAGATGTTTCATTCCATTGCCTAATTAAAACAGTATGATTCGTATAATTTCTACCCTACCATTGTATATGTGAGTGTGGATTATCGCAAGACAGACGAAGCAGGGTCAGCATGTCACTTTCGTGTCACTGATAACAGTATGCGGTTCGTACCAGTCATCAGATCCCTGAACACGGGAACAAAAACTGGTACCTTCCCAACGCTGCGCTGTTTCAGTCACTGGTCTGACTTTCCACAGTCGTGTCCGCGACTCTGTTGTGTGGTGCCACAGGCTCGCCATGACGTCATTAAACACAATCAGAAATAATTATTACCCAAGAGGGGTCTCACCAGCATTCTCCCCACAAAACACGCTGCCAGCAACGGCAAGTCATTTGAATGAGACGTGTGGCTGTTACGTTCCAGCAACCGTGGTGTTATTCGGAACACTCTGATCACGGTATAAAAAGGCATCGTCATCATTGCACCGTCTGTTTGAGTGATCTCCCTTGTCTTGCGATAATGGATTGATGTCACATCCAAATATTTTTAGATACGTTTTTCACATTGCGTTTCATAAGTTCTACATATATATTTTCTGTATAAAAACGTAACTGACAAAAAAGGATCAAGGACATATTTTACATAAATAATGTGTATGGTTTATTTCAGATTTCAGGTTTATTTCTTATTTTTTTTAGCATAAAAAAATGACTGAACTTACTGCTCAATGCAAAGTCTTTGTTAGGTGTTTTCAAAGGAAGGCATCAAAACCCGAAAACCTTTATTCTTGCAAAAATACATTACCAGAGGTAACCGGATAGCTCCATGTATGCAGGCATACACGCGTAGAGAATCAGGGAATATGTATAATCGAGATGTATTTTGTTCACTGGACCAAATATGTCAGTAAGCTAAATAGTTATAATTATTATGATTCAAAATCAAGCATCTATTTTTCTTCCATGGACAAGGACAGTTTTTCTAAAGTTTCACATTGCAAAATATCACTGTTTTATTCAAGCCAGAAATTTAATTGTCCTTACTTGGCGATCCATTTCTAATATATGCACATGTGACCAGATCACGTTACAGTTCCTGGAAAGAGAATTATTTAGAATTAAATTCTTTTGTCAGGAATTGAATAAAAGACTGTATTCTATGCCAGAGGCTGAACGCTTCCTCTGGGTGTGGCGAGGTATTAGTTCTGGCTGGAACAGATTGCGATAGAGTCTGATACGATTTTGTTTGAATTATTGAGTTGGACTTGAATCATGTTTCCTTGGAAATGCCCCTTCTCTTTTAATAGCTATCCTTTAATTTCAGTTACTTTCCAAAGGACGTTTTACCTCATGGTATTTAAAAAGTTTGAAATTAAAAGTTGCAATTACAGAGTCTAATGCTTGATATAATATTGTATTGAACATAACGAAGTACAGACAACAATCCTGCAGCAATATCTTGGTATACTATGTACTGTGTTGTGTTTTTGGAATATTATTCTGACGAGTGATGATAGCGTATAAGGTTGAAATGTTATGAATTATCTCCCTTATCAACATATCCGCCACAAAAATTGAAGGGTTGAGCCAGCTCTACGTTGAAGCTAAACTAAAGCGAAGGGAAATCAATAATATATTTCTATTGATGTTCCAACTGTCAAAAGCTACTATCAAATATTTCAGTCAATTCCCTACATATTATTTCCTGTCATTCTCACTTTGGAAAAAATGGAGACTGAATAATCAAATTATTGTGACCTACTTCAGTGTTTACTCAAGTCCACAGTCAAATCGTATTTGGTTAAGTACAGGACGTACGTTTCCAAAAGGTGCATGAAATACAGCGGTCGTTTGTGATACAAAGTGATTATTTCGATCAGAAATCAGTTTAGGCTAATTGTTTTAATATATTCCATTTGTAGGCTATGTGTGTATGTTCATTAAGTGTTATTCTGTTTGAGCGGGTGAGTGAGTGTGACGCCGCTTCTAGCAATATTCCAACAACATCACAGCTGGGGACACCAGAAATGGTTTATTCTGAATGAAGGATTCGAAAATACTTATAAGCAACGAAAGCCATTGCACACAGTAATCGTGCACATCAGTTCTGGATAGACCTCCCGATATATCTATGTTTCTAGATTTGCCTGTAAATAAAATAATTAAACAAAGCATTACTTCGGTCGTTCCTCCCACTCTCGTTGTTTACTGTTAAACCCAACCCACTCACTAACTCATTCTAACAATAGCTGATATGTGTGGTTGTATTATTTCATCGGATCTAGTGCATCGGTCTCTCGGAGACCTTAAAACCTACACAATCAAATCTTGATGTTTTTCACATTATCACCTTCCTGATTTATTACGCAGACACTCTTCCTGTCACGAGACGAAGAAACGAGATGCTAAGGCGCTTTCTTTTAGAGGATGACAAAGAATAACGCCGCTACATAAACAAACGACTTACCCCAGCGGAATGAGACACGAAACAGATAACTCAGCTTTAAGAAACACTTCGTTGATTTAAGGGATACATCCACACGCAAGTAAAGGGGCCAGACTGACCTTCCTAATTCTTCATAAAACGTTTCAAAAGTATTGATGATATCTTTCTTTGCGGTAAAATTGAATTAATACTACAAGCTGGAAAAACTACGTCGTAAAAGGAAGACAAGAGAGAAGCAACTGATTACACATACATGCTGCGGGTACGGTAGTATACATAAGTCTATTATCAAACATTGAACGATTTTAATACGTTTGCCGTCACGACAAGACGTAAACCGAAATTTCAACCAAAAGCATAAAGATGCCAGTCTCGATATCAATATCTGTCAACGCAACTGCTCATATAGGCCATAAAACTATATTAAAATGTCTCCAAATCCATCGTAAAGGTTTTGACAATGCCTCTGTCGATCATTAATCGGATGATAGCAATGATAGTTTAGTTTTACCCCTCCCATGGGAGGAGCAGTAACATATTTCCGATTAGATGCGACCAATCATTTTGCAAATCTCCCAAACATATGTTTCATCGAGCTATTAATTTGTCCTTTACTGTACAGAGCATCCTTCCGTGGTAGAAGTTTGCGTCGGGTTCAACGCTTCAATGCGAGAATGGTGGGCCTCCTGACGTTTTGATTGTCGAAAAAAACACACGGAGAAAATGGTTTTATGGGTTTTATATCATATCAAATTTTCTTCGCGCCCCAAAGTCATCTTTAAGGAAAACGGATACAAATTCCGAGATATGTGTCAAAGAGGACACATGGATCGCACACTGACACATTCAAAATAATATCTGTTAAAAACGTGAGTACATGTAAGAAAACAATCTTGCTTTTAGATGTTTTGAAGAGAGGTTGTCAGATACAGCGCAGTAACATCCCTAAAGGCGATACAGACGTGCTCTAAAAGCCGCAGGCGTGACGTCATTTCCGGGCTTATGGCGCTTGTGAACAAAGAACATTGCCTGGCGTACTTTTTTTTCAATAAACTCCCGAAAACAACACTGGCTAGAAATGGTACAAATAAAAACAATATATCTTGAATTACTGAACGTAATATTTTTGAATACGGATGCATTATAAAATCGATTTTCGCAATATAATTTAAAGTAATAGAACTTGAATACAGGGATGTTTGGGCATGAAGACAGGCAGTAAAACCCAGATTTCACTCTCTTAATGGGCACTGTCACAAGTTTATTTGCCTAATTCCCGACGTTGTCAGTTGTAATGAAGAACAGCAGCGGGTTTGATGCGCCACGAGAGAGACCGACGGGCTAGATGCATGTGCTTCACAAGAGATGTGCCTTAATTCTAGCTTTCATGAGTTATTTAATCCAGTGATAAACTGGTTCATTGTGGGAGAGGCTGGTGTTTGGATGGCTCTTCAGTATGGTTTGTCTAAGATGAATAGGAGGATTGCGTCTTTTGATTGCAACATGAAAACGCCACTTTTCTTATGTTAATAGCTGAACCAAACAAATATTTGTTTAGTAAATTTTTACACTCGCAAATGCTATAGGTTTGATCTTTTCATCAAATTGCGCTGATATCTTTGGTGTGATGGCGTTTTCGTAGCTGATTAAGAAAATTATGTGTGCATAAAACAACATGGCGAGAGACAGCGTCATTATAGAAATTTTTAATATTATTTTACCATTTCAGAATATAATTTAGCATTCAGTTCGGACAAAAAACATATAAATTATAAAATTATAGCGCTGCATTAACACAATCGCTCCAAATTGGCATTTTTGCCCAACCACAATCTTACTTTATTCAGACGAAAAAATCCCACAGCGCACTTAAACTAACATCTCTAAATATGCACTCCTTCTAGGCAGTTTAAACTTCCAATGGCCCCGAGCTGTCTTCCAAAGCAGAGAGTTCAATTGTAGTTGACAACAGGGTTCCGTTACAATTGGCAGTGACTACCATCTTTGTCCCTTGTAACGTCAGGTCTCCCAGACTCGGTTGAAGAGCAGCCATTGCAACACCAGCTACTAGCAACAGCGACTGGCAATCACCGTAGGCAATAAACGCTGTCCCTGTAACGGTCCGCAGTCAGTGCGACTGTTGAGCGAGCAATTGTATTAGCGAAACAGGCGGGACTGTAATGGACAGAGCGTGAATGAAGCAGAACTGGGTGGCCGTTTCCATAGCTAATGGTGACGTACTCATTTTCATTATTTGCCGCACTGTCCTTACAATGTAGTAAGGGTAAAGGTTTACGTTTAGGAATATATTCAGATATGGTATGGTTTAAAGGTTTTGTGTATTTGGGATTAACGCTTTAGTCAGGGATTTGCTAATTACGTGATGTGATGAAGCCTGGACCAGGCAAACAAGAGAGTGAAAGTATGAACAACGGTTGGTCACAACTGGGTTCACTTCGAGGTGGTAGCACTCGTGATCCGGGTTTGATTCCCCACATAAGCACAATGTGTGAAGTCCTTTTCCGGTGTTCCCGACGAGATATTGCTGGAGTATTGCTAAAACTGTAAAACTATACTCCGTGAAGCAATCAGCACAAACTGGGCAATAAGGGGTTGATAGGTGTTGGAATCCACCCCTAGTCGGAGAAGGGGGAGGGGAGTGTGAACATGGTTTGGGGATAACGGGAATGATATCGTCTTCATGCTCTGTTGCATAATCAGCTTTTGTCTAGACATTTTGTGTTCTCTGTTGTTATTAGGTTTGCAAGATATTTTGAGATAACTAGATAATAAATTGGCCTTTATTAGACAACGCTCTGTCGATATCACCTAGTCAGTCTCAGCCTGGAGATACATCAGTCTTGATTTCTGCAATCATAAAGGATTAAACCACATAAATATATGCTGACGATGTATAAAGTATTGACGAATTGTAACTGACTCTAAACCGAATGACAATTACTTACGATGACAGAGCAGTGCATGGTTAGCAAAACTGATTTTATTGCAGGTCTAGTGACGCTCCAGATTTGATTGATAATGTTCTTACAAAGGAATGTTCTATTTCGTGGATTTCGCAACGTTCTTCTATTCTGGTGGCTCAGTCGTAATCTGATCGTAGGATTAATGACTCCAACACAGAACGGGAGTGGTGTATAACATGAAACTTCAAACATTTATACAAGTTTCTTAAAGAAGCAACACAATTAGAAATATGTGTGTTTTGTTTGTTTGGTGGTCTTGTCTTTCTGCGTCTTTGACGAAGTAGGGCGTGCTCGTTTTGGATGTGGCTGACGATTGACCTGAGGTCAAAAGCTGTTTCTTTCGAGAATTACTCGTAGAGAAATATTTTGCATCTTTGCTCAAACAGTATTTTCTATCTTTATCAAAGATGTGCATGAGTTTGATAGGAGTCGTCACTGCAAATTAATGTTGTATCACAAAATCAGTCATCGCCTAGACCGACAATCAAGTCAGAACATTCGAAACGACAAACACCACAGTTTACTTCACTGCGACCATCTGGTGAGGACAAACCACTGAAACATCCCTGTGTCGATCATTGCAAGGTCCAGCATCTGTTTAGCGCCCTCGTACAGACAAACGACTGAAACATTCCTGTGTCGATCATTGGCAGGGTTCAGAATCTGTTTAGAGCTCTCGCCAAGACAAACCACTGAAACATCCGTGTGTCGATCATTGGCAGGGTTCAGAATCTGTTTAGAGCTCTCGCCAAGACAAACCACTGAAACATCCGTGTGTCGATCATTACAAGGTCCGGGATCTATATAGGACTCTTCAACAGACAAGCGACTGTTACATCCCTGTGTCTATCATTGGCAAGGTCCGGGATCTATATAGGACTCTTCAACAGACAAGCGACTGTTACATCCCTGTGTCTATCATTGGCAAGGTCCGGGATCTATATAGGACTCTTCAACAGACAAGCGACTGTTACATCCCTGTGTCTATCATTGGCGAGGTCCGGGATCTATATAGGACTCTTCAACAGACAAGCGACTGTTACATCCCTGTGTCTATCATTGGCAAGGTCCGGGATCTATATAGGACTCTTCAACAGACAAGCGACTGTTACATCCCTGTGTCTATCATTGGCAAGGTCCGGGATCTATATAGGACTCTTCAACAGACAAGCGACTGTTACATCCCTGTGTCTATCATTGGCGAGGTCCGGGATCTATATAGGACTCTTCAACAGACAAGCGACTGTTACATCCCTGTGTCTATCATTGGCGAGGTCCGGGATCTATATAGGACTCTTCAACAGACAAGCGACTGTTACATCCCTGTGTCTATCATTGGCAAGGTCCGGGATCTATATAGGACTCTTCAACAGACAAGCGACTGTTACATCCCTGTGTCTATCATTGGCAAGGTCCGGGATCTATATAGGACTCTTCAACAGACAAGCGACTGTTACATCCCTGTGTCTATCATTGGCAAGGTCCGGGATCTATATAGGACTCTTCAACAGACAAGCGACTGTTACATCCCTGTGTCTATCATTGGCAAGGTCCGGGATCTATATAGGACTCTTCAACAGACAAGCGACTGTTACATCCCTGTGTCTATCATTGGCAAGGTCCGGGATCTATATAGGACTCTTCAACAGACAAGCGACTGTTACATCCCTGTGTCTATCATTGGCGAGGTCCGGGATCTATATAGGACTCTTCAACAGACAAGCGACTGTTACATCCCTGTGTCTATCATTGGCGAGGTCCGGGATCTATATAGGACTCTTCAACAGACAAGCGACTGTTACATCCCTGTGTCTATCATTGGCAAGGTCCGGGATCTATATAGGACTCTTCAACAGACAAGCGACTGTTACATCCCTGTGTCTATCATTGGCAAGGTCCGGGATCTATATAGGACTCTTCAACAGACAAGCGACTGTTACATCCCTGTGTCTATCATTGGCAAGGTCCGGGATCTATATAGGACTCTTCAACAGACAAGCGACTGTTACATCCCTGTGTCTATCATTGGCAAGGTCCGGGATCTATATAGGACTCTTCAACAGACAAGCGACTGTTACATCCCTGTGTCTATCAATGGCAAGGTCCGGGATCTATATAGGACTCTTCAACAGACAAGCGACTGTTACATCCCTGTGTCTATCATTGGCAAGGTCAGGGATCTATATAGGACTCTTCAACAGACAAGCGACTGTTACATCCCTGTGTCTATCATTGGCAAGGTCCGGGATCTATATAGGACTCTTCAACAGACAAGCGACTGTTACATCCCTGTGTCGATCATTGGCAAGGTCCGGGATCTATATAGGACTCTTCAACAGACAAGCGACTGTTACATCCCTGTGTCTATCATTGGCAAGGTCCGGGATCTATATAGGACTCTTCAACAGACAAGCGACTGTTACATCCCTGTGTCTATCATTGGCGAGGTCCAATGCCTATTTAGAGCTTTCGTACAGACAAACCACTGAAAAATTCATCTATCATTCACTGGCAAGGGCCAATATCTCTTTAGTTCTCCCGTCCTAACGAACCACTGAAACATAACGCTTTGTACCATTGCCAAGGTCCAGTATCTCGTTAAAACTCTCGTACAGACGAACCACTGTAAACTCGTAGACTGTCGAATCTCGTCCACATAAACCACTATAAACTTGTCGTGTTAATCATTGTCAAGGTCAACTGTGGAATCTCAACTGAATATCCTAATATTCAACAACAGTGTCTAGCATTGTCGATCTGTTCCATGACAGTTTCCATCTTAGCAGTGTTAGCAGTGTGTTTCCTATGTTCCAGTGATCACATTAGCGACAGGAAAATACCTATTTGCCGAACATATAAACTTCCTGTTCAGCTTCCGGTTTAAATATTCCCAACCTTACAGGATCGATGTAAGTTATTAACCAAAGCTACACTGTTTACTGCTTGGCTGGGCTTTTTCATCGCAGTATAGATTGAGTTTTTAATTCGGCACAGTATAATGTGTCAGCCCATGACATTTTCTTGCCAGTGGGCATGCGCAGTGCCTCGTCTGCAGAATCATACCAGGGAAATGGCAATCCGTTATGCGCCGCGGGCGTTTGTGTGTGATAACAGAGATTCAAAAGGTGTCGGAATGAGACAGCATATAGTATGTTGGCGGTTTTCTTTTCAATTTCCATGACAGAATTGACATGTTGCTCTACCCTTGAAAATCTCTTTCTTCCTTGTCACTTTCATACGTTTTACTTAACAAATAGATATTTGCCAGTGGTGTGATATGCAGTGGCGAGAGCACGGCGACCTAGTTCGAGGTGCCACAAGTGAAGAGTTGGGGATACTGGGAATACGAGAAGCCTAAGGTTTTGTGTTCGAATCTGTTTGGCCTGATTTCTGGGTTTGTCTGCACCAATAGTCATAATCTTGGGTTTTACCCAAATGGTGAATTGGACCTGTTATTCCTAGGGCTTTCCTCCCATCGTAAGCAGAACTAAAGTGGTGTCTGTGGAATGTTTGTAAAAGCGGCATTAGACTAAACTCGCCATCCACAAACAGCGAAATCAATGGGACATTTGGCGCGGACTCTTTCAACACCATGAAACAATTATCATGTAACGCTTTAAAAATACTGAACTTGAATGTGTGGCCATGTACATTAAGAGGTGTACATATTGTGACTTCACTAGATCGTATTTACACATTTTAACAGGTTTCGATCTAAACCAGTTTTAGTCAGGCAAAGATCATTAATTTTCAACTAATTGAAAACATAGTATCACATCAGACATGTTCCAAAGCATCCTATTCACACATTCCATCTTTTGCCAATTTACCTTTTTATCTATCCAGCTAGTAGCATTATACAATCGTTCATTGTTCAATTTCACAAAAAATTTCCAGTTCATCACTTGTCCTTTCTACAGATCTTCAGTCACAGAAACCAAACACCTGGACGTTCATAACCTGAATAATGCATGTTACCATACTGAATAAGTACTTGACAGCATATACACAAGGGCGGTAACTGCGTAGATACTTGAATAACCACCTTGCTAAAAAAAACCTGGTTTTCTGGCGGTAAAATGTTCCATTTAAAACGACCAAGCAGTCTTATTGCCGTTGTAATTCCCTTAAATACAATTATGTCAATAGTAGTTCGACCTCCTGCTTCGGGCCCTGTGACATTGGGTAATCCAGCTTGGTAGATTAATCAGAGAATGCAGATAATGACGGTTATCGGGTTTATTTCAGCCCAGTGTTATATGCAATGTCAACAGAGCGCTAGCGTCGATTTCAGGGTTGTCTGGGTTGAGACGTATAGGTAGACAGTTCCTGTGTCGTTATCCGGGAATAACTGTGATTATGTTTATATTACATTTCCACAGTACTTGAATGGAATTAGGATGGTCGGAGTCGTCTCGTGTGAAAGCGGTTTCAAGTAAATGTAGTCTTTATTGTTTCGGCCTTACCATAGGTAGTGGAAATTACTGAAAACTTTGAAATATTGATGTGAATATTATTAGCCAAATTTACATGGCTGAGAACTATTCATGTTTTTGTTACACAAATTGTGGGATTTCATATTCAAGTATATATCAATGTTACATCGCGTGAAAATGGCAACAAAAATGTGACCCATGACATTTAACACATGTTTGTTCTGCACCTTTATATTTGGATCCGTAAAAAAAAACAGCTTTAGGAAATGAGCTTGATCTTTTTGCTAAAGAGACACAAAACACCTGAACACCTATAAAAGGGCCTTTGCGACAAATTGAGTTTTTTGTATGGTTGCATGTGTCACTGTGACTGAAGACTTGCTTCGTTTTGAAAGTTGAAAATAAGTGGTAGAACTGACATCTGGAAGATTTGACACAAAGTGGGACACGTTTAAAGTTTTCTTTACTACAAAACATATGTGCTTTTAGTTTTACAGCCCGCACACCACATCGCAGAATTCCCTGAACAAAAGAAACACAGCTATTGGTCGTTTTCAACTTATCTAGTATGTACAGATATTAGCCTGTACGCTATACTTGCCTGTCAACCGGTCCTTACCACAGTCGTGAGGCTTTAAAGGATCGTTTCATAGGGTGAGTGAGTATGGTTTTAGCAATACTCCAGATATATCCTCCAGAACGTATATTAAATACTAGGCTACCCTACAGTCCAACCTTTTATTAAACTGTTGGGACTAAATTAGGTTAAAACTGCTAATTTATCCAAACCGGTTAAAAGGGTGTGTTTGCTCACGGGTAACCCAGTCCAATAGGACTCTGAAAGTTAAAGTGGCAAGATGCTTTCTGTGACTGTTACAGAATCCTGTGTTTCGCCCCACTTCATGGAGACTTTCCATGATTTCTATATGATATGCCAAGGAAACATCTGGGCTGACGTGCACAAAGCGATCTTAGCGCTACAATGATTGTAACTCCCATTCTTCAACATAGGCTTAAGACAGTCGTAGTGCTACGAATGCTTTGTGCAAGTGGGCCCTGAAGTATTAACTTCCCAATTGACAAACTGGGCTTGAAGCAAATCAATCGGTTTGATACTGAATCATGTTTATACATATGGGAAAAGAGACGGATATAGTAACACTGCACTATTTCTCTTCCTTCGAAACTGGAGCTTACCGTTTATGAGAACTGAAACATGCCGGCCTGTGCGCAAAGAACATTTGCATGGACAACACACCATGTGGACAAGAAAATTGAATACGATAAATGAAGCCTTTGATGAGGCCATGGTTTTCATGGTTTTCATGGCCATGCAATTTCAACGTGGACATGTAAGACCTACTTAAATGGCAAGGTAAGAATAACATGACAATTCTTGTGTCCACGGTTGTATTAATCGTACCATAAGGTTGATCGTAGAGTCCATGAAGTGTTGGAATGTATTTGGCGTGATTACTTTGTGACTGGCATCTGTGAGAAGGATAACTGGCAGTAAATTAGGAAAAGTTGTCTTTGATGACTCCGGAAGTGATTTGCAGGATCTGATACACGTCAGAACTCCTTTGCGCTTAGGTTTAACATTCAGGACAAGTTTCATTTTGATGTAGATCTTTGATCAATTCATCGATACAAGATTATTGATAGATTGTTGTTTCGAGTTGCATACTTGGATGTTCTAGTATATGAGTGTGGTCTGAAAGTTATACAGTCTTCACTAAACAACCCAGTGATTGATGTCATGAGCATCACGCTATATATTGTCAGATGACCATATTACCGTGTCCTCCACCGACACAGGGTAGTTAGACACGGAAATCAGACCACCCAATCAGGTCCCCATACAATAAGCAATAAGTTATTGAGGTCTTCTCTTCATCAGGAAATAGTGGCGAGTATGTTTATTTTTAACACATATGCTATAGTGTACTTATCTGTATGGTTCTGTCCCTTCAGCCGTATTCGGCAATACCAGCAGCGGGATGTTGGCGACATACTTGTCACAGTGCATCCGTGTAGAGCGCCGAACCGGACGTAGCGAACGCCTTGACCACTAGGCCAGCCACCATAGCAGACAGGAAATATATAATGAATTAGAAGAATGTTAGACTGTAAAAACGGTGCATTTGGGAGATTTAGTGAAATGGGTTTCATTAATTCATCATGTTAATTATAGTTTGGTATCTCTCCCTCTCTTATATACACGCACGTTCACGAGCACGTCTATACACACATGGACATGCATACATGCATACGTACACACATACACTCACTCACTCGCTCACTCACTCACAGTCCAGCTGTCTGTGTTTACTCGGGTCTGTCTCACATCACGTTCATGTATGTAATCACAATCATCTACTTTGAGCTTTAAGTCTCTAAACAAGGCCGAAACTTGTCGGAATTATTGTCGCACGAATGACCCATGCCAGACACCGACAAAAGTGAAACATACCATCTGCCCAACACAGTAGCCATTTCAATTACTGTGCTCCGTCTTCTAAATGACCACTGAGGTCGAAAAACCGTGACAGTTTCTTGAACATAAATCAATTACAGAAGTAGGGGACCAGAAGAACGGCGCCACAGCCATCCCAGCGGCGCAGTGCTCCTGTAACTGTAATCCATGTTCATTTCGCAACCCTTGACATACCGTTCTGTCACCCATTGTAGGTTACATGTGTGTCACATTATGTCACAAATCTGTTATTACGATGTAGGTGTTTGTGTTGGTGTACAGGAAGTTGCAACAGTGTCTGGGTATTGCGAAACGTATTTTAAATAACCATCTGAAGATAAGGGTTCACCTATCCATGTTTGCCGTAAGAGGCTACTAACGGGGTTGGTGGTTAGGCTCGCTGACTTGGTTGACACATGTCATCGTATCCCATTTGTGGCGATCGATGTTTATGATGTCAGTCACTGGATTGTGTAATACTGGTTCGATCAGTTACAGCGTTGTTCACTATGGCGTTAAAGAACAAAAAATGGTCAAAGTTGCCTAATGAACGACCTTGAAACTACACTCTTCAACAAAAGAAATGCAAGACCCAAATATCAATGAAAATTTGGTGTTATTCAAAGACGTGAAGATCAGCTAAAAACAAAGATACATTTTGTAGAAAAAATACATTGCTATCTGGTACATATTTCATGAGAATAACAGTCATCACAGTCATTACTGCTGTCCAGTATGACCTCGTATGACCCCCTCGAGCTGCAACCACTGCCTGGCACCTCCTGGGTATAGATCGAATCAGCCGTTGGGTGTTTTGCTGTGGAATCCATCCCCTTTCCTCCTGGAGCATCTGAAACAACTGTTGAAGATTCTGTGGTGGATTACGACGTCGAAGTGCCCGTCTATCGATCTGACCTCAAAGGTGTTAGACTGGGTTTAGATCCGGGGATCTGGAGGGCCAGGGGACGGTATTGATGCTGTTATTGGCCAGGTAGTCCACGGTGGCACGTGCTGTGTGGGGCCTGCCGTTGTCCTGTTGGAAGAGTTGCCGTTAACGGTCAACAAGGTGAAGGACGTGCGGACGAAGAATCTGGTCGATGTATCGATTGGCCGTCAGATTGCCTTTGACAAGCACAAGTACCAATCTGCGGGTGTATGAGACCGCTCCGCACACCATAACACTCTCATCACCGAGTTGTCTGATGCAGTTAGGAGCAAGACGTCCGTGACGTCGTCAGTAGACACCGTCTCTACCATCACGTTGCCTGAGGAGATGACGGGATTCATCGCTAAACCATATGCGCTTCCAGTTTGCCAGGGTTCATAGCAGCACCGTGTTACACCATCTCACTCGTCGAGGTCGGTGTAGTCGTGTCAAGGAGGGGGCAACTTTTGGACGTTTGGCACGTATTCCTACTTCTCGGAGACGGTTCCTGATTGTTCCTGGTTCCTGATTGACACTCTTTGGGCTCCAAACGGTTCTTGTGCTGTGTCCCGGGCGTTACGATGGCGGTCACGTAGGTGGGTTACCCGGATGAACCGACCTTGGGCAGGTGTGGTGATTCTAGGTCTTCCTGATTTTGGGCTGTCATTTGTCGAATTTGTTTGACGAAATCGATCCCACAATCGAGTTATCGTGCTGGGATGAACGTTGAAGATCCTTGCCATCTGACGCTTTGATTCGACAGCTTGCAATCTTCCAATTGCCTGATTTCGATCGGCGGCGTTGAGACGTCCCATTTTCGTGTACAGTACTTGCAAAGATCGTGGAATTGTGAGATACATTTGGGTCTTTTATAGTCACATGCTGTACTCATGCTTTGCACGTGAGAAGCAATCACTGTGCCTGACATTCGTGCTGAGTGACATCCACGCACAACATGACAATCCTGATTGATAAAAGCGTTCAAAATCAGTTTTGGTTGCGTTTGGTCAAGCATGATCTTCGAAAACATTCCAGTACCAATGTGCAACCCGTATAACATGTTTGAGTGTACGTGTACAAAACTGTAAGTATCATTTTTAATTTCATTTTGCGTTTCTTTTTTTTGAAGAGTGTACATTCATGCCACATTCGTCAAGCTTTGGTCATCATTCCGTGTGGCCAACAGCTTTAGCTCAACGGCTGTCTGTTTACGTTCTTAACATACACATGGACGGTGGATAGCCAAGAGGGTAAAGCGGAGGCCTGGGTTCGATTCCCAGAAGGGTAAAATTTGTGAAGCCTATTTCTGGTCTCCCTTATCGTGATATTGCTGGAATATAACTAAAAGCGGCGTAAAACTAAACCGTACATGTATGAGACGTTGCGACGTTTACACAACATGGACTTCACATAATGTTTAGAATGATGGATTCCAAATGTTTCCTCTGGCTTCCAGTGGCCTTTGAATCTGAGTGATATATGTCTAGTGACTCAATATAAACTCTGGCTAAGTTAATATCATAAACTGCCGATATATTTTTGAAAACATTTCGATTCAAATTATTGATAATTTCTTCATACATATACAGAAATGCGACGTTGTATTAGTTCAATAAGTAAACAATCCTGGCAATTAAGGAGGGTAGCCCAGTGGTCAAAGCGTTCGCTTGTCACGCCGAATCAACCCGGGTTCGATTTCCCCCGTGATATTGCTAGAGCTCACTCACTCCTTCTTTTGGTATGTATGTGGGTTACAACACAGATTAAAGCGCTATAAGGAGTTTATTAGCAGCTAGTTGCGGACAGTCACGTCCCCTGGTTGTCCGCGGATTCGATGATCAGGGACTTGTAACCCAGTCCAGTACGCTTGATTCTTGACTCCACACCCATCCGCACTGGAAGAAATATCTTAAACATGTAGCTGACAAGTTCTAAATATACTGGACAAAACTAGTTAGGGATGTATGCGTGTAAATTTTGAAATTTTGAATAATGATTGACATACCGAGTTGACATACAAATCACCACAAAGAAATTACAAAGACGGTGCAATGTAAAGTGGAAATACAACTTCAAAGGCAGTATAATATGCATGCCGTAATTACAGCAGGAAGACAACAGTGTAACTGCGACAGTGGATAACCTTCCAAAATATAACTAAATATTCAAAGTGGAATATGAATTTCTCACAAAGGCTCTAAATAAAGTGGTATGTGTGACGATTCTGGAGCTTTCCATGATATACTCTTGCCAATAATGGTTGTCACCCCACTCCTATTTCTAAAACTGAAGGGGATGACAAGCAGTATTGGCATGTGTATATTTTGGGTTAAACTGTGCTAGAAATGACAATGCGGTTGAAGAACCTTCAAGAACGCCCAAACAATATGTAGCGCAAGTCTAAACATGGCACACCATTGACCCACATCAACAAAAATACTGTAATGCTCTGTTTAAAGTAACACATTTGTAGGCTGTAACAAGTTCAGGACCCCATTAGTTAAGAAAGTTATATTTGAGAAAGGTGCCCTCGAATAATCTCATACGGCATAGGGGTCACACTCCCCCTTAGGGGTGTTACCCCCTCTTTCTCAAGTATGCACCTCAGCCCTCCTCTCTTACCCCACACCCTCCTTTCTCATAATGGTAGTGGTTATTATCAGTTGGTGTAAAGCTAGGTGTCTTTGAATATGGTACTGGCAAACCAAAGATTAGGCTAAAAATGCGGTTCGAACTCATAATCAACGTATCCTGAGATCACGTGTCCAATTGCGAAAGGCAGTTTGAAAACGTAGTGCATTACTAATTTTGTAACTTTTCCACTCTAATGAATGTGCTCTTGTTTTGACTGAGTTAACCTGGGTGACCACTCAATGTTTAGGTTGTATCCAAACTACTGGGTCTGCCAGTCTCGCGAGGTACTAATCTAGTACTAGTACTAGTACCCCTGGTACTAATCTGGTCCCCGGCTCCATATGCACACGCCACTTTCGGTATACAAGAGTGGGCCTAGCTTACTTCCGGTACCCGATTTCCAGTGACAAAGTTACATTCAAGAACCAGTTCTGGCTCCAAATTGCGAGACCGTAAAATATGTCCTCACTAGACCGGACCAAGTTGACACTGTTTGTCACCAACAGTACTAAGCACCTCTCATGAATTGCCGTAGCCTACTTGCGGGCGGCATTATTGGAAAAGCTCATTCGATTTACACATCGCTGAGCTTTAGGACACATGTGGGTCTGACAAATTGCACAAAACAGAAAACGCAAAACATGGCCTGCCTGGTGAAGTGTATGATTCTACTTTGAAGTCGTACAGTGAATCTCAATTGGTCATGTACGCAAAACAGACCAAAAGATCGCCAGAAATTTACAAATTGAATTTACATGTGACAAACAAATAATAAGTCAGCTGGCTGAACATCTAAGGCTCCTCCGCGTACACGCCAAGAGGAATATTCGAGTATTGTGCTCGAGTAACCCTCTGAATCACAGAACACAGGATGTGCGCACTTCATCTCTTCCACTAGAGGGCGTGGGTGGGCGCATGCCACTGTGGTTTCTTGCTGAAATATGACGCAAACCTTGCCGCCAACAACTAGGTGCAGCATCTACAACCCAAAACATTGATACATGTAATGAAACTCAAGCAAGAATACCGAGGCGTGATCACGCCGTAACGGGGAGCCATATTTAGCAAAGACACATTGGTTTTAAATAATTTACCATGATAGTTTCATTAGATATTAGGACTAATTTCGTGCAGTTTATGGAAAAGAACACACATGGGCAGTATGTGAGTCGTAATACATGCCAACATGAGACTATAAGTTAGTTGTAATATATACCAAAATGTGATCATATTAGTGTTTTTTGGCAGTAAATCCCTCCGCTGCACATGCCTCAGAAATATCCTTTCGTTATTTGTTTTTAATTTCGAAAGTCAAGACCGTAAGAGTGCTTAACCTCTCTTGTGATGTACACATGGTGTTTTAAGAAAGTTGCACTGTGTGTCCGTTGTGTTTGCTGATAAAGCTCAACTTTTTAACTTGAGATTCATCGCTGTTGCGCGATCGATGATATTTTATCATGGAAAACGTTTATGCGGAGCTTTTGAAAATTCTAATTTGATACAAATCGCTTTGAAACAGAAATGACCGCGCATCTATTACGGGATTAATTTCAGAAAACTGTAATTTATAGCGTAGAACCACTGCTTAGGAAAACATCGGTAGCGCTGAGACGTTGTGTAAAGACAGATTGATTGCAGTGACAGCGATAACATATTAAATTGAATACTTGAAGAAACGTGCGCTATAATCTGGTCGCCTTCAGAAGAAAGACAGTAAAGTGTGGCAGCTACTTCCGCAATGTACGAAAACGCACTGAAAATGTGCACATGGGAGATTTGAAGAACATCGCAGTTTCACATTCTTTGATTGGCACCAAGTCGAGACTGTCAAGAGTCGCCCGTCTCTTTAAATGTCCCAAATGAGCTACCGTTGCCTCAGGATCCACCATCAAAAATGGACACACGCAGAAATACATTAGAAAGAGTTTTACAAGGAACCCAGCGGTGATGACACCAATTTGTAGAGTAAATATAACCACCCCTTAGAATTGGTCTCCAGTAACCCATGCTTGTCGTCAGAAGCGACTAACGGGATCTGGTTTTCAGGCTTGCTGACTTGGTTGACACGTCATCGGTTCTGAATTGCGTAGAACCATGTCGATGATGTCGATCACTGGATTGTTTCGTCCAGACACGATTAGTTAGACCGTTGCCATATAGCTAGAATACCGCTGAGTGCGGCGTTAAACAACAACCAACCTTGTCTTCTGTTCCATGTGTGACATGGCATGTCAGACTGGTATTGCGACAAGTCCCATACTGGATAGAATCGTCGACCTTTCACCATGGCGAAACCTGTGCAAAATGCTGACGGACCAAGGATCATAATCGTATGTGGAACCCACACACAGCTGATCCTTGCTGTACTAAAATATTAATTCTGTACAAACTGAAGATTGTAACATACATGTACCTATAAACATCGCCTATGAACATGAACAGTAAACGTTCAGTTACATGCAGTTGTAGTGAACGTACAGTTACATTACGTGTGTTTTAGAACCTATCAAGGAATGCTGCTATGATATCAAAATCGGTGGTAAAGTGAGTGAGCGAGTTTGGTTTTACGCCGCTTTTAGCAATATCCCTGCAATATCATGGCAGGTGACACCAGAAATGGGCTTCACACATTGTACCCATATGGGGATTCGATCCCGGGTCTTTCGCGTGAGGAGCGAACGCTGTAACCACTAGGCTCCCTCAACGCCCCTTGTTAGTAACAAGAAGTATAAGTGTATACGGTTAGCGTGTTGTTGTGTGTGTGTGTATGTTTTGCTCAAAGTGAACTTAACTTGTCAAAGCGCCCTCTCCAAATATCCGTATTCGTATACACGGATGTTCCGCCAAAATTAAAAATAACAAAATCAAATATTTCTAATAAATCCACCGTCCTTACTGTTACACATTCGCAGAGTTCTTGCTACGCTAATTCTGTCAAATATGTTCAAAACTGACCAGTATGAAACTTAATACATAAATTTGTCCCCAGCTTCTAACACCAATTAAACAATTATCCACGTGTTTCAACCAAATAACCGTTCTCACTCTTACTGCAGAAGCATGCTTCGAATCCTAACCGATAGAGTTGCCTCCACCTTGTGGAGTTCCTCTGAAATAACCATATTGTTAAAGTAATTATATTAACTGAATGTTCTTGCCTCTGTTGTATGACGCACTGAACTATTCCTGTGACAAGTGTATGTGTCATAATTACGTTTAAAGGAAATTGATATGATTTAATGTAACTCGAGATGTGAGTTTGACAAATGCTGTAGCGGGCATGTCTCCGCAGTTCTTGCGCCAGCCGTCAAATGTAATAAGGGCTGTACAGAAATGTCACACAATAAAAAGACAGTTATTATATGCCATTCGTTGATCTTGATATAACCTGAACATCTAACTTATTAAATACACTCGACTAATATACTGATATGACAGAAATAGGTCTGATACATTCTCGCCGCAGTACTCTAGGTATATTCTGTCTCTCTAGATGACCTTTGTCTCTCTGGACTCATGTCTCTATATCTGATGGGTCCATGTGTGTCTCATGCATCACCAGATATCTCCAGCATCCCTAAGCGTCTCCTCCCTCCCTAGGTGTCTCCAGCATCTCTAGGTGTCTCCAGCATCCCTAGGTATGTGTCTCCTGTTTACCGAGGTGTCTCTTCCCTCCCTAGGTGCCACTTGCCTCCCTGGGTGTCTACAGCATCCCTTGGTGTCTCAGGTCCCCCTTTGGTGTATCCTGCCTCCCTCAGTGTCTCCTTGCTTACGCCCACCCCGCCTTAGCCCAGTCTCCCCATCCACCCACTGATCAACACACACGCGCAAACACACGCATGCACGCATTCACGCACAGACACACACACAATATATATCTTCAGCTGACCCCTGAACTGTGATACTAGTCAAGCTAGCACCAAAACCAACCACCATACTGTAATGCATTATACAATTATACATTTGGTAAGCTTGACTTCAGGGATGAGCAAACGCTGCGATAACACGCCAGTGCAAGACTGCTGACATTATTTACCGTTAGACCGAATGACAATACCCATGTGTAAGATGGAAGAAGAAAACATTAAAACGGAAAAAGTGAAAATTTGAATGCTCCAATTCCAGGCTGCATGGCTGTTATTGGGTTAAAGAGGCGGTTGGTGGAAGTGTATAGTTGAAGTTCTACTTGAGTTCTACCAGCTTTGACACGAGTAGGCTGAAGTTGAAGCTGTGAAGAAAGTAAAATAAATGCCAGTATGAAATATCGTGGCAAGTAGGTCACACCAAGGACAAAGAAGGAACCTAGTCGGGAAATAGCAATGCAGTTTTACGAACGACTTGACTGGTAAATGTTACTTTCATGTGTTTTACGCTTTGGCCGAAACACAAGTGACCTAGATTATCATTGTGTTTATCCTAACTCAAACTCGGGATGGTGGGTTAGAGTAGCGGTTAAAGCAACTTCTCGTCACGCTGATGCCCCGCGGCTGATTCCCCATACGGGTAGCATGTGTGAAGCCCATTTCTGGTATTCACAGCCGTGATATTCCTGGAATATTGCTGAAAGAGACTAAACTCACTCACTGACGAAATCATACACGTTAGTTTGAGATGCTGAACAGAATGCCTATGTAGATGATACTGGTGGGTTTATTTTTGGTATCACTGATAACTGCAAAGATGATAACTAGATTGACAGTTGGGGAAGGGTAACTACAGATGCTATATCTCTAGGTGTCTCTAGGATATATAGGTGTCTCATGTTTCTCTAGGTGTCTCTAGCATATCTAGGTGTCTCATGTTTCTCTTGTTGTCTCTAGCATATCTAGGTGTCTCATGTTTCTCTTGTTGTCTCTAGCGTATCTAGGCGTCTCATGTTTCTCTTGTCTCTAGCATATTTAGGTGTCTCAGGTTTCTCTTGTTGTCTCTAGCATATCAAGGTGTCTCAAGTTTCTCTTGTTGTCTCTAGCCTATCTGGGCGTCTCATGTTTCTCTTGTTGTCTCTAGCATATCTAGGTGTCTCATGTTTCTCGAGGTGTCTCTAGGATATCTGGGTGTCTCATGTTTCTCGAGGTGTCTCTAGAGTATCTAGGTGTCTCATGTTTCTCTAAGTGTCTCTAGCATATCTAGGTGTCTCATGTTTCTCTAGGTGTCTCTATCATATCTAGGTGTCTCATGTTCCTCGAGGTGTCTCCATCATATCTGGGTGTCTCATGTTTCTCTAAGTGTCTCTAGCATATCTAGGTGTCTCATGTTTCTATAGTCGTCACTAGCATATCTAGGTGTTTCATGTTTCCCGAGGTGTCTCTAGCATATCTAGGCGTCTCATGTTTCTCTAGTCGTCACTAGCATGTCTAGGTGTCTCATGTTTCTCTAGGTGTCACTAGCATATCTGGGCGTCTCATGTTTCCCTTGGTGTCTCCCGCATATCTAGGTGTCTCATGTTTCTCTTGGTGTCTCTCGCATATCTAGGTGTCTCATGTTTCTCTTGGTGTCTCTCGCATATCTATGCGTCTCATGTTTCTCTAGGTGTCACTAGCATATCTAGGTGTCTCATGTTTCCCGAGGTGTCTCTCGCATATCTAGGTGTCTCATGTTTCTCTAGGTGTCACTAACATATCTAGGTGTCTCATGTTTCCCTTGGTGTCTCCCGCATATCTAGGTGTCTCATGTTTCCCTTGGTGTCTCTCGCATATCTATGCGTCTCATGTTTCTCTTGATGTCACTAGCATATCTAGGTGTCTCATGTTTCTCTTGGTGTCACTAGCATATCTAGGTGTCTCATGTTTCTCTAGGTGTCTCTGGCATATCTAGGTGTCTCATGTTTCTCTTGGTGTCTCCCGCATATCTAGGTATCATGTTTCTCTTGCTGTCACTAGCATATCTAGGTGTCTCATGTTTCTCTTGGTGTCTCTGGCATATCTAGGTGTCTCATGTTTCTCTTGGTGTCTCCCGCATATCTAGGTGTCTCATGTTTCCCGAGGTGTCACTAGCATATCTAGGTGTCTCATGTTTCTCTTGGTGTCACTAGCATATCTAGGTATCTCATGTTTCTCTAGGTGTCTCTGGCATATCTAGGTGTCTCATGTTTCTCTTGGTGTCTCCCGCATATCTAGGTATCATGTTTCTCTTGGTGTCACTAGCATATCTAGGTGTCTCATGTTTCTCTAGGTGTCTCTCGCATATATAGGTGTCTCATGTTTCTCTTGGTGTCTCCCGCATATCTAGGTGTCTCATGTTTCCCGAGGTGTCACTAGCATATCTAGGTGTCTCATGTTTCTCTAGGTGTCTCTGGCATATCTAGGTATCATGTTTCTCTTGGTGTCACTAGCATATCTAGGTGTCTCATGTTTCTCTAGGTGTCACTAGCATATCTAGGTGTCTCATGTTTCTTTTGGTGTCTCTCGCATATCTATGCGTCTCATGTTTCTCTAGGTGTCACTAGCATATCTAGGTGTCTCATGTTTCTCTTGGTGTCACTAGCATATCTAGGTGTCTCATGTTTCTCTTGGTGTCTCTCGCATATCTATGCGTCTCATGTTTCTCTAGGTGTCACTAGCATATCTAGGTGTCTCATGTTTCTCTTGGTGTCACTAGCATATCTGGGTGTCTCATGTTTCCCTTGGTGTCTCTAGCATATCTAGGTGTCTCACGTTTCTCTTGGTGTCACTAGCATATCTAGGTGTCTCATGTTTCTCTTGGTGTCTCTCGCATATCTATGCGTCTCATGTTTCTCTTGGTGTCACTAGCATATCTAGGTGTCTCATGTTTCTCTTGGTGTCACTAGCATATCTAGGTGTCTCATGTTTCCCTTGGTGTCTCCCGTATATCTAGTATTTCCTGCACCTCTAGGTGACTCCAGTGTTCAGAGAATTACCTAAGTAGAGTGCCATCATTTCAATTGTATTTGAACATGTCCTTGAGCAGCTACATGCAGAGATCACGTATTCACATGCATGAGTGTTTGATTCTCGAACAGAATGACTCGAACTGAATGCTGTGTTCTCAAAAAACACAATCCAGTGAAGCATAGCATGACACAGCAATTCTCTGTCCACTAATAAGTATAAACTAGTTCCCTTTTACAAACTAATGAGAGACACTTCTCCCAGCTACAAGAGCACCATTGTAGCAACACTTCCCTCTTCACCAAGCAGTGAAACATTACTTCAATCCTGACTTCAACTCTGTAATTTTCTTAACGGCTTGCTTGTTGTTTGACGTCACACACAGTGATCGTTCGACTAACCGATGGTCGTCTGTAAATAATCGAGTCTGGGCCAGAAAACCAAAGGATTGACACCTTGTCCATCGATCTACGCAACAAAGATAGAATGACATGTGTCAACCAAGGCAGCGTGCCTGGCCTTTCATAAGCATGGGTTGCTGTAGGAAAATATTAATTCTATCCCGGATCTTCACGTGTTATATGTGCCAGAATGGGTGTGGAATGGGTGTGGACGGCTGGAACTAAGTGGGACAGGCCTGTTCATACATAAGAAAACTCCGACAGACATCAATCCACGATGATCAGTAATACTCAGTCATCGAAGGTAAATCGGAGCAAAATTATCACATATTATTATGCTAAAGCCTGTGTTCAAATCAGGTGCTCAAAGGTGCGCTGTTTTTTCCACGATCGTTGGATGTCAATATTTATTCCTTGGGGATCATACAACTCTCGAAGCCACAAACTGATTTTTTTCAGAACGTGAAACTTAGACCTACCATGACTATGCGTTAATCCTGGAGAGATGCCTGGCCCATTAACAGGACATACCCAACACAATAAAAGAATGCAATACTGACAGCGGTAGGAATGTGTCCGGCTGTCACGGGGACGTTGTGAGCAATGAAATAGTTGCGGGGATTATTGCTTATGGTCAGGAACAGTTCCAGTTACCTCGGAAGGTCACGAGGCCGGACCGCCTTGCCCCCTTACAAAGTTAGTCAGCTCTTCCGACATCGAAGCTCCACCGACTTCGTGTCCCGCTGCCCAGCTCCGAGAGAAGCATTATGGTCTCACAGTAATGAACACTTTAATTGAATTTATGCGAGCACACAGGGGAAAAATTGAGAGATGGATACAACTTACATGATGAAACGTTTGAGTGATATTACACAAAAGTCAAGCAATCACGCCCGAAGTCATTTCTGTCTTTTTAGTCTATGCAAAGCGAAATCAACACTTGTCAATCATTGCCCAGGACATGTACATGGCAAATTTGAACTCCTTGTAGATTTCAGGTTAATTACAGAGCTGCGCTACGGGAAGCAGTTTCTTGTAATTGGAAACAGTGCTCATTTCATCCGTCAGTATCAGCAGCCGGTGTTTACGACATCCCCTACGAGGAAGTCTCCGAGGACGACGGCAAGTACTCCACCGATCGCAAAATGCAATTAAATACCATCTAGTCTGATGGTATTACATTTCATAGTCAGTTATGCATATCATTCATGTAGAAATTGTGTTTCGTTCTTAAATAGACATATAACGTACATATGATTATGTTTCGTGTAGGATTTCAAAAGTCAAAGGACGACAGTAAGTTAAATTATACTTTCAGTAAATAATATGCTACAAAGTAATTATCAATATACCGAAGATATGACGTTTCATTATGTATAGCAAATATGAAGCGAGTCATCATGACAGATGGAATTAGGGGTGAGTAAGAACGAGAAGATGGACGCATAAAGTGAAGTCATATGTTAATTAAAAACAATTTCTAAATATATAAAATGTTTTGAAAGTACTGTGTCTAACATAACCAAAGTTGTATCAATAACATGCAGAGGTGTATATCTCGAGGCAGCTTCTTGTTCGGGTAGAGATAAAGGGGACGTTTGTCTTCTTTTACTTCGTTGTGACTCCGTCTCAGCTGTGAGTGAGAGAGTTAAGTTTTACGCCGTTTTTAGGAATATTCCAGTAATATCACATCGGGGAACACGAGAAATCCGCTTTTCTAAAGTGGTACCCATGTGGGGAATCAAACTCGGATCGTCCATGTGACGAGCGAACTCTTTAGCCACTTCGCTACCCAACCCCCCTCTCAGCTGTACACATATAATTACCATATAATTTGGGAACCGAGTAAAATATATAATCTGAATGACATTTATATTTTAATCATTTGGGATCCTTTGAATATCCACGTGAAACTAACAGCAGGGTCCCGTCCGTTGACCATCATTCCGCCCAGCAAGGCCTCCTGTGAGTGAAATGATAAGCCACAGTCTCCCTGACAAGTTCCCCACCTGCCCAGACTACCTGAAGTGTGCAACAGATACGACAGACTCATACTGAACCTTACAAACCTGCATGTGGATTAACAAATAACACCCCACTAGAGAAATCCATAACTTGATTCACGCGCGCAGCAACCCAGCTGCAGATCCAACTAGAAAGCGTTCACCTTGAACTATAATATATGAAATGTTACTCTTTGGTTGAACGAGTGGTTTTAGACTAAGGAGTATGTCAAGAGGATCGAGTTCAGATC
Source organism: Haliotis asinina (assembly GCF_037392515.1). Classification (NCBI taxonomy): domain Eukaryota; kingdom Metazoa; phylum Mollusca; class Gastropoda; order Lepetellida; family Haliotidae; genus Haliotis; species Haliotis asinina. The sequence continues at coordinate 68,270,974 of NC_090281.1, read as the reverse complement.
ATCTACAGTTCCCATATGTCTCATTCTAAACTATGTGTCTTTAAACGACCGAAGTTTAATTACCTTGAAAAACATACCTCCCGATTAGTGTGTCATTTACTTGGTCAATATACGTCAGTAAATTTCTACAGGTCTTTGGAGGTGATTTCTTTGGGGATATTAAAGAACTGACATTCCCCTTGATACGTTTTCCAAATGCAAGTTAGTTGGGGACGAAGGTTTAAGTTGACAGTTATTGCAGGTTTAATGAACATGTAATTTGACACCCTTAGGAAACTCGGATGTTTAAATGTCGTCTAACGTCTCTACGGGTAATCTTATTTGCAAATTAAGATCTTCACATTACGTTGACGTTTGACGCATGCGCGCATGCGTGTCGTTTTCAAAGAGTTTTCCTTTGGTATCCGAAAGTAATTTTCGTGATTTTGTACGTGTACTGGATCAATCACAGAACTTGGGGAAAAGAACATGAAATTATCGTAAACGAATTAGTTTGATAATTATATTTCAGTGTAAATACCGATCGAAATGAGGGATGTGGAGAACTGTATGTAAAATTTACTGTTATGTGAAGTCACTTCTTACATGTCATTTTAATATTTAAATGTGAAACTATGTTTTAAATTCTTCGGTATGTTGAAGGAGGTGCGATTAGAGTCGATGACGTTCTGGTTAATTACAGCTTGCAGGTTGTAGGGTTGTCGCGCCGGGTGGTCGCGCCGCATTTGTTAAGGGTACAAGGTGTGACTTGCGGGTAAGTCGACGCACCCACACGAAATGAATCATTGTTGTCAATTTCACGTCTGTCGATCACACACCCATTTACTAGACAGGGGATTAAGTTATAATTAATGCAAACAGCTTGACATTGAACCGTTGCTTTATTTACGTCTCGTAAAACCGACCTATCCAAATCACTGAGCGGCGTAAATAAACAAGATGAAATGTATCCTTTGGGGTGAAATGTACACTTTGACAGGCGGCTTTGCTGCATGTTGATGTCAAGCTCAAGAATCTACAGGAGTTGCAGTTTACTTCCCTAAGGATTGTTGTGATATCTTATGGGCCACTTGAGTTGTGATAACTGAATTACATTGCGGGTAGGGTATCATTTCTTTGAATCGATAAGGCGCGCATTGAAACTTACAACCTGTGAAATCCGCATCGGGTGTCAATGAAGGAAGGCGCTTCCGTTGTTTGATAATAACACCCTTGTATTGCCTGTCCATCGTTGTGTAGTTTAATTTGCGTAAATCACACCATTTTACAACATCCGATGGGACCGTGACTCACGAACGGAGAATGACACTGGACGCTCTTGTGCGCATGGTATTTCAATGTATATTTATTCCACTATCAAAGACATTTTTAGGACCACAAATGCCAGTATTTCCAATATAATGCGAAACTTACTGCGTATGTTCATCAGAATGGTGTTGTTTCCCCGAGTTGAAACTGATATTTAGAATGTCAAGTTACAGATTCTTGAAATTACAAAGAACATGTATTGTCCATTAACGTCCGATGTCCATTTAGTATAAAGTAATGTCAATACATTAATTCTGGAGTATATTTTCTTCACCAAATAAATTACTCTTTATTGATTTTAGCTGAGACTGATAATATAATCTGTATTTCAAAGCAGTCGTTCGCCCAGTCATAGAGCTATAGAAACTGATATGTCAAAAACAAGTAAATTTATAACAGCAAAGTCTATACATATAGTTCTGAAACAAGTTTGAAAGTAATATGCTGTTTTTAATCAATGTTGTAAGGTCAACTTTTAACGCAGAGAGCTCGTTATATATCCAGAACAGCCTGTTTACATGTAGTTTTCTGAATAGATACGCAGAGTACTGGACAGGACATCGCCATTACAAAGCTGGTGTCTCGTGTCTCTGACCCCACGGAAATCTCTATGATTAGAGTAAATGAACATACACAGGCGCACGATCACCTCCCTGATCCTCTACAGTGGAAGCTGTCTAACTGGCACTCAATGGGAAGGAAGAAAAATCCGGTTTAGGCAAAGTGTTGGATTGTAGAGCTGATGGAAAATGTTCAAGCCATGGATGGGACCGAGATTGTATGCCGATGTTTACAACTTGCCGGATTGGACAGATGCCGGTTCTGACAGCTTCCACTGTATATAACTTCCAACCACACATACACCATCCTCCTGAAGCCAGACTCTCTGTTTAAAGGTCACATGCAAACAAAAAATCAAACATGAATAAAACACATTTATCACTTATTCATGACATGTAATATACATTGCTGCTTTAAAAACACAAATAAACACAATTATAAGCGTACAATCGCGATTCAAAAGTGCAATATTTTGTACCTGGGCTTACTTCCCCCGAAACGAAGCCATCGGGAGACCGAACCCAGTCATAGCGGGTGGATATGCACGCTGGGGGGAATTCAGTGAAACGTTTGAATTCCGATTTCGCGGGCTCTTTTTTCATCGCGTTTTTTTTCAACTTTACAGGTTGAATTGGCATTTTTTATGATTTGTTTCGGTAAGTGCATACCGAAAGGTACCAGAATCTGCAAAGTTGTGTTTTACGTTGCATGTGACCTTTAACGTATCCCCACAAAGCCCACAAAGCCCCAGGCTCCATCAGTGGAGACCTTGTAAACTCAGACCCATCCTCTCACACTTCATACATTCATACTCCCAACCCCCATCCTTCATACACACCCCCTACTCACCCACCCACCACCACCCCGTGCCACTCCCTTCCCTTTAAATACGCCTTCCAACCCCACATGGACACAACACTCACCCTACACATGACTCCCTATTAATTATATATACCCTTCTCTGCACAGCCGGGCAGTTGGGTAGCCTAGTGCTTCAAACGTTCGCTCGTCACGCCCAAATCCCCTCGGGTTCGACTCCCCAGGTGGGCGCAATCTGTGAAGCCCATTTCTGGTGTTCCCCTCTGGTGAAATTGCTGGAATATTGCTAAAAGAGACACAAAACCATATTCGTTCAATGTCAACTTCCTCACCCACCCCGTGCCCTCGTCCACCTAGCCACGCACAACTTCCCACACACCTAATCCAGGAGCCTTACCCACCCCAAATAATCAAAGACGCCCTCATAAACCCTTCACCATCCCGCAGACACCCCACGACAATCCGTCTATCTTGTATATACAGCTACGGATATAAATACTACCACATCAACACTAATAAAGAGCAACACTCTTTGAAAAATGACATTCGATGACATCTGAAATGGACCACTGTCAATTACAAAAGAGAATGAAACGGACACGACTTTACTTCCGCCGAACCCAGCATCTGAAGTGAAAGTCAACATGCTATTATTGAAACAAGTGTTTCTGTGATGTTATCAATGTATTACCATCACAAAGTGTTCGCTGACCGAACCACACACACATATACGCGCCAATTAAGCTAACCTCCCTTGGTTTTCGCCTCTCAGGTAGCTTTGGCATTTCAAGTAGTGTTTGATGTACGACTGATGGGTTGCAAACGATCGCTTGAAACAGTACTATGGAAATAATGCGAGCCAAGCACACGGAGCAAGGTGGTTTTTGTCTTTGGTGTTGGGGAGTGTGTCAAAGAGTTAAACTGACCCGCAACAGCTGGTACGTGACAACAGATCCATAGCTGACACAAACCATGATATCTAGAGCCGTGCTATAACTGTCTCTTTAAAGTGTGCTTGTCTTAAATGTAGTATATGTGCATCATAGTCGGCTGAAATTCTGCTTCTTGTGTGTGCCTCGTTTACAACAGGATAGTGTAACGTATTTAAATTTATAACAAATAACTGTCATAAATATATATCGTTTACGCATGGATATCTGTGTGTGGTCTTGTCATGGAGCTCAGGTCACAAATCAGTTTTGAAGTTAAACAACGTTGAGCGCGGCGAGGCTTTGGATGGGTGACCGCATTTGGCAGGTTGAGTCCTGAGAGTTCCTGTGGTCTCATCTTAGGAAAGTGGGTTTGTTCTGCACACCAAGCAGAAAATGGGTACCTGGTGGGATAAGCCGTATGAATATTAACCTTCTAGCGCCTCAAAGATACCTTGGGTTATCCAGGGTAATAGTGTCCATCATGTTTCTGTGTTCTCGAGCGTAGATCTGGGGCCTGGTGTCAGCGTTATATAAATGGCCAGTCTGTGAGTCTGCTGTTCTCGCAAACACTCGGTTCTGTAGACGACATAGGGTAAGTACTGAGTAGAAATGAATTCAAACATTGTAATCATGTATCGTTTAAGATGTTTGTCACTATGATGTCATTTTGTCATTTATGTCATCACGTATTTCACTAGTACCTGCATCGCTATGTCAGTCAATAGTTTGTCTAGTCTAGCGGGAACATTGCTGAGTCTAACAACAAACAAACAATTAAATTGTCAAATAATTCACAGATTTTCAAGGTGGATGGGACGAAACACACGGAATGATTCCTGCTGCTGTGAAAGAGTTCCTCTTCCCACTGACATATTTCCACAAAGGAACCCATCCGAGGACCAAGATTCCTGTGATGTTGACACAGTTGGTCACGGTGAGTAATCCCGCACAGGTCGTGGATTAATTTGGGCGGATTTAGGCAACCTCTCGACAGTGCTAATGACACGTGAAGAAATTGAAGAAAAATACTAAATTTCCATCTCAGTTGACACTCTCATTGACTCGTTAAACAAATATTGAAGACTCCTCATTAGAGTGGTTTATTAATTACACATTATTTGTGGATCGGCTTCAAAATCGTTTCGCATCCAGCTTGAGAAGGCCTAATGAATCCAGCAGATTGGGCACTATACTGTCATTAGCCGGTCATAAAGTTCAAAATGTTGGACATATATGTCGCGTGTATAGGACTTGGAAATCATGGACGAAACAAGTCCTAAACAGTGCCGTATAAAGATTAATGACCGCACCGAAGATTGGTACTTGGCGTAGGCCGGTCGTCTTTATCACTACACGAAATCAAGACACGAGACACCAGCAATTAATGGAATTGTTCGATCGCTTATGTCCATGATCGCGGATTTCTAAGATAAGTATACAGTGTCTGCTATCATTTAACTGTATTGTGAGGTACATGTTTGTGTAGCAAAGGCGAATATTTGTATTGGGGCAGCAATTCGATGACGTGGGTTCAATTGACCAGTTAGAATTTGTGGAACCAACGCTCACTCAATCACCCACGCCGGCACGCTCGCTCGCGCCCTCACTCACTCACTCACTCACTCACGCTCGCTCGCTCGCGCACTCATCCACCAACGCTTGCTCGCGCACTCACTCACTCACTCACTCTACATAAAGCAAGACCACTGGCCCGTGGGTATTAAAGTGACAAGTTGCATATTGAGAGTCTTTAATCCCATTTGCTCTCAAAAACAACATTTGACCAAGTGTGCATTTTCATTTGCCAAGGTCGATATTTTTCATGCACTTTATGCCGTGATAAATTTTAATTACCGCATCCAAGGCAAGAAAAAAACTACCGCTACCAGCTTCATTTCACTTGACACAGATTGACTGATTGATGTTTAAAGGCTCGTAAATGAACTTTTAAAACTGAAGGTTTCCGCACTGACTTGTAGCAAACGTTAGGTTTTTCCTGTAAATTGGTGATTTGGGCACGTATGATGTGGTACCTAACTTGTATACACAAGTTAGTTTACATGAAATAAATCAGTTGTTGATGTCAATCAATAACCCCATCATAATAGAATCATCTACAGACACGAGAAACGCTCGTTTTTGTAGGAAAATGATACGTCGCCCTAAAACAGCGAAGCATTAACGTATGTGCTTTTGTTGATAAGGAATTAATGAAAATACATTCATTTCGTGACACCTTTTATTATAACATAGTGATAGACCGTGTCTTTCATACACCTGTAATCAACAGCCGACTTTACAGGTACATCGATTATAGCGTGTGAAGAGTGAGGCTGGGAGTGACGGGGAGAAACAAGGGTCAATTATCCTTTCTGTTCAGAAAACAACTCCGTTTTTGTGTTCATTCTGCACCAAACAGACTCGCAGACAGAGCGTAATTGAAGACAAGCGGAGGGTGTCCTTATCACTGTTATCCTTACATTCACCAGCGAACAAAGAGTACTGAAACACCTGAACATAAAGAAACGCCAGGTGGACATCTTCACTGGAACCCATGGTGGTTTACAGACAGGATATTCTTCTCACCGCCCCACATGAAAGAGGGGGAATCTAACAATATTAGAGGTGAATGTGGTCGCTATCTTCTGTATTGTCCCACGTATAAAAAGTGACTTCATATTGGTGTAAAATCCTAGCTATGCTCAATCATACATATGTTAATAAATGTTACAATACTCAGTTACTTGCTGTAAGTCAGTATGGTCAGCTGGGCCTCTAATGTTAGAGATATGTTATGTTCAGTCGGTTTGGTTATGTTTGACAGGAGCAAAGTATCTACAATATTTTATGTTTGCCAATGAAGTTTTATGAACAATACTGGCATTGTGATGTACAAGAAAGTCCTCAAGCGTATTTATATTTATGTATAGCCAAAGTTTTCAGCAGAATTGCATATTACCAGTTTATTGTATGACCAGATATTATTCAGGATTTATAGAGTGTTTGTATATATATACAGTATGGTTCAAAATTATTGAGAATAGCTAAAGCATTTCATATTATTAAACAAACGAGAGAGAGAGAGAGAGAGAGAAAGGGAGAGAAAGGGAGGCAGGGGTGGGTGGTGAGAGAGCGTGGGTTAACACAACGTGGGACAGTTACTGTTTTTACTGTTGATATCCAATCCACACTTTATCCGGGAGTGTTATCTGTCCTTACCTGATTCATTACGTGGGCCTTATGTCGTCACGTTGACCTTACCTTCATTGATTCATTTTGTCTCCTTGCCCTCACTGTTTCGTCACGTTGGCCTTACCTTCATTGATTCATTTTGTTTCCTTACCCTCACTGTTTCGTCACGTTGGCCTTACCTTCATTGATTCATTTTGTTTCCTTACCCTCACTGGATCATCGGGTTGGCCTTACCTACACTGATTCATTTTGTCTCCTTACCCTCACTGTTTCGTCACGTTGGCCTTACCTTCATTGATTCATTTTGTTTCCTCACCCTCACTGGATCATCGGGTTGGCCTTACCTTCATTGATTCATTTTGTCTCCTCACCCTCACTGTTTCGTCACGTTGGCCTTAACTTCATTGATTCATTTTGTTTCCTCACCCTCACTGGATCATCGGGTTGGCCTTACCTTCACTGATTTATTTTGTCTCCTTACCCTCACTGCTTCGTCACGTTGGCCTTAACTTCACTGATTCATTTTGTCTCCTTACCCTCACTGGATCATCAGGTTGGCCTTAACTTCATTGATTCATTTTGTCTCCTTACCCTCACTGGATCATCAGGTTGGCCTTACCTTCATTGATTCATTTTGTCTCCTTACCCTCACTGTTTCGTCACGTTGGCCTTACCTTCACTGATTCATTTTGTCTCCTTACCCTCACTGTTTCGTCACGTTGGCCTTACCTTCATTGATTCATTTTGTTTCCTTACCCTCACTGGATCATCAGATTGGCCTTACCTTCATTGATTCATTTTGTCTCCTTACCCTCACTGTTTCGTCACGTTGGCCTTACCTTCATTGATTCACTTTGTTTCCTCACCCTCACTGTTTCGTCACGTTGGCCTTACCTTCATTGATTCATTTTGTTTCCTTACCCTCACTGTTTCGTCACGCTGGCCTTACCTTCATTGATTCATTTTGTTTCCTTACTCTCACTGTTTCGTCACGTTGGCCTTACCAACTGTGGTTCATTATGTTGGCCTTAACTTGATTGCTTCAATGTGTTCCCTTACCTGCACTTACTCATTTCGTTATCTATTCATTCATTGGTTCAATATATTTCCTTACCCACCCTGGTTCGTTATGTTTCCTTACCCACCCTGGTTCGTTATGTTTCCTTACCTACTCTGGTTCATTACGTTATCCTTACCGTCAGTGTTATCATACATCGATATTCCAGCCATATGGTGACGGTCTATAAATAATCAAGTCTTGACCAGACAATCCAGTGATCAATATCATAAGCATCCATCTACTCAATTGGGAACCGATGACATGTGTCAACCAAGTCAGCGAGCCTGACCGCCCGATCCCGTTAGTCTCTTCCTACGGCAAGCATGGGTTACTGAAGATCAATTCTAACCCAGATTTTAAGCATACCGTCGCTGGTTCATTATACAAACCTTACCTGTCCTGGCTTGTCACTCTTTCAAAGAAGAAGACACAATCAATCACCCCAGTATCTCAGTTACGGTGATATCGTCAGGCCAGCTGATCAGGTTCAATTTGGTCATGAATATTGGCTTCACTTATCAAACGATGGCATGGAAATAGTGCCATGTACAATCTAGTAAGCATAATGCAGACAAACATCAATAGGATCAAGACAAGAGGCGTTTGCTCATTATCCCAAGTGAACTGCCATGGAGCCAACGAATGAAATATACTCTCTCATCATTTATTGACATTTGTCTTGGCACTTTGTTTGGCACGGCTACGCCCAATACCCACCCGACGTATCAATATGCGTTCCAAAAACAGCCAATACTTTTATAAAGGAGCCTATCTCATGTATGTCTACAGTGCATGGACATGTCCACAATACCCCTTGGGTGTACACATGGATCATGATGCCCTCCGAATGGCTACACGAAACCAACATCATTGCATCATTAACTCACCCAGTGAAATACGCTTCAGTTATTCAGTCACTGAAATAGGTTTGCTGAGACGAAGCTACGTGTACAGGATTTAGTGGCAAGCAATCTTTGTCCTTTCTAATCACTCCTCGTATCACATAACAATACCTGAATCGTGTTCCGAAAATACTCACAAGCAACCTACAGCAACCCTATCATCAGATATGATCATGTTACATTTTACAAGAGTGAGTGTATTTTATGCCGCTTTTAGCAACTACTCCAGCACTATCACGACGAGGACTCCAGAACCGTCTTCAGTCATTATACTCATGTGGGGAATCGAACCCGGGGAATCGATGAGCTGACGCTTTAACCACTAGGCTACACTACTTCCCTTGATTTACATGAACTGCTTCAGTACATTTCAGTTACGTTTCAAATTCAGAAAATCGTAAATAGATTAGTTCCCTGTCAGCCTCAAAAAACAGGCCACACAGCTGTATGTTCTGGTTTCTTATGTCAAGATACCCTCAGATAAACACAATTATCAGGGTCTCTGTAACCCGTGATAGCATCGTTTGTCTGCAGGATCTGTTTACCCACTGAAGGACGGAAGGAAGTCCTCCACTACGACATACTTGTATCTATCAGCAGAATCCCTTGCCAGCTGCTCCACATCAGGGCATTGTGTTTATAACCATGCTCATGCGTCATCAAACGACCATCGGTTATAAACGATGTAACCGCTGAATGTTGCAAGTTATGTATTGATAGGTCCCACTTTGAAAAGCAATATAATAGACAATCAAGCGTGGAATATGTCCCAGGCAGCATGGCAACTGCCACGAGACAATATAAAGGCATACAACGTAGCATACAACGTCGTCATAATATGTAAAAGCATTGGACATATACGATGTTCTGAACATGTTTCATAAACAAAGGCCTCATGTTTCATAGATCCGTCAAAGGGAAAATGACAAAGGAGGAAGAGAAAAAGATGAGAAATGGGGATAAAAGGAAAAACAGATACTGGATACAACGGAGAGGTGAGTGAAGAGGAAGAAAGTGGGAGGGAGGGGAAAAACAGACCGGTGTAGAAATGGAAAATCGAAAAGTGATGGAGAAAGATGAAGAAATGGTAGGGTGAGAGAAGGAAGACAGGAAAATGGAGAGAGAATATCGCATTGAAAAAACAAGCAGCCATGAAGAAGAGGAAATATCACGACATGCCCGAGAATAGTTAAAAGGAAGGGGAGAGGAGTAATTTGCTGGAATATGCCGAAGGGAGATATGGAATAGTCGATAGAGAGAGAGGAACAACGACAGAAAGACTTGCAAGGAGGAGATATGCATGCAGGGATCACTAGGACAGGAGGGAGATGGTCAAGATGGGGGAGTGGACAAACACGTATGGACGCCGTGAAAGAGAGAAGGCAGAAAGAGGGGAGAGAGAAGGGGGAAGACACATAAGATGCAGAAAGTGGGAACAGAAGAAGAGAAGAGAAACAAATAGTTAAAACAAGAAAACGAAGGATCAGAGAGGGGTAACACCAGACAGGCGAGTGAGATTATCAGGGATCTACCAGCACTGTGTTCTGTGTTCTGTGTTCTGTGTTCAGCAGATCTGTGTTCCGCTGTTCAAAGCAACCTTAGCTCTGATCAACCTTAAACACTAAGGTTAGAGTTACGATCACCTTAAGAAAAGGATACGTCCGTTGCACAAAGCAACCTTAGGGCAAACTTGACCCGGACTCCAACCTTAGCTGTAACCTTAACTAAGGCTGAACACTTTACAGCGGAGTAATGACAGCGTCCCCAGTCACCACTTGAATTCAGCGTGTCCAGTTGACTTGTACTGTCTCTTTACACTCTCTGCTTCCTCAAACTTTTAACTATAATCAAGCATCACAGTGGAACTGGGCTTCTCATTTAGTAGCGATGCTGGGAATCGAAAGCACGTTTTGGGCGTAGAGAGCGAACACGTTAACCACAAGGCCACCCAAACTCCCATTCCGTTTCAGAAAGTTTGTTTGAGGAAAGTAGTACACGGAAGTCAGTATATATATGTCACATTTCTAAAGCATCTCAATGATGACTCCTCCTCTCCTTTCAATACCATCAGCACGTATACACTTTGGGTTGGATTAGAAAGTGTATTATATTTTTTTCTTGACGTTTTTCCCATCTGACAGAGTTTGTCACGATTGTTGACGACTCTCCTAGTTTCTTCATCCTTGAGGATGAAGTGGATACAGAGTTTTTTCCGTGTATTTGTGTAAATATGCCGTGCTGAAATCCCTGGGGCTGAAAGATGTCACCTCGCGAGAATGATTCTCACGATCGGAAGACAGGGAAGTAATTTCCATTTTAGACAAAATGTTGTGCCATTGCAGAAGTCATATCAGAATGATACATTAGATCTCAAATTCATGACTCACAAGAAGCATTAACTGGACGCTGAAGGGATTCATTGGAATGGAAAGATTCACTGGCCAGTTGGGGAACGCTGTGATGACTAAATTCGATTAAAATAGCTGCAGCCACTGAAAGCCATGATATGCTACACAACAGACTGCTTCATTGCTTACATGAAGTTCTCTATGGTCAACAGAATGGTACACTGGCCACGGGAAGTTCTCAATGCTCACCAGAATGATTCATTGGTCACAGGAAGTTCTCAATTGTCAACAGAATGGTTCTCTGGGCACAGGGAGTTCTCAATGGTCAACAGAATGGTTCTCTGGTGACAGGAAGTTCTCAATGGTCAACAGGATGATTCACTGGTCACAGGAAGATCTCAATAGCCAAGAGATGGATTCGCTGGTCCTCGTGACAGGAAGTGGTCACTGGTCAACAGAAGGATTCACTGTTCACAGGATTCACTGTTCACAGGTTCTCTGGTGACAGGAAGTTCTCAATGGACAACAGAATGATTCACTGGTCACAGGAAGATCTCAATAGCCAAGAGATGGATTCGCTGGTCACAGGAAGATCTCAATAGCCAAGTGATGGATTCGCTGGTCCTCGTGACAGGAAGTGGTCAATGGTCAACAGAAGGATTCACTGTTCACAGGAAAGTTCTCAGTGGACATCAGAATGGAGCACTGGTCACAGGAAGCTCCCAATGGTCAACAGAAGGATTCATTGGTCACAGGAAGTTCAGTATGATGAACAGAAGGATTCACTGGTCACATGATAGCCTTACTGGTGCCTTAGACGTGTTCACCATCAGGTTTTAGGATTCACGCTTCACTGGAAACACTTCCTTGACACGAGAGAAGGATTCGGTGCACAGTGAACTGGTTTAAAGCGGTAAGGCACTTAAAAGGCAACTACGTGCGCTTTTACAAGGCAGCAGAAGGACTGATATATCAGGTCTAGAAATAGTATCGACAACAAAGACAAAGCGTTAAACATGATTCGAAGCAGCTGTAAAATATAACCTCCGACATCCAAGAGGAGCACCGATTGACGCAAGGATCTGACAATATTACAACGAGGCATCAGCTAAATCACACACTGTATGAGTGAAAGGGGCAGTCTTTCGAGAAACAGATTTTATCTTTTAAAATACACCTCGAGGCGAGACAATATGTACACGTTCTATCTTGGCGTGGAATGCACGGCCAGCGGCAGAGATCCACTGAGATCACGGTTAAAAAGAATTCTCTTCGTTTTATACATTTTTTTCATACATACTAGGATTACACTCGGAAATGAAAGTTGTGCATGTTCTTAGGGTTTCTTTTCAATCATTCTCCCCGATCCCTGTCGTCCGCAATATTTCTGTTTTCCTTCGGGTGCCTGTTTTTTTCCTTCTGTTGATTCAGCACTCCAGAAGATTCTAGCTAGCCATCTTCATTATGATTGTGGTATCCGATGGTACAATACTCCAGGTTGGTATCTGGCGAATTACTTTGCTATAACTCTCACAAAAATACCAATAACATTATTCCAGTTTTTGAGATTGAAGTGCAACATTTGTACTGTGATAAATGAGAGTAAATGTTCAGCGCAAGATCACAGATTTAACTGCTAAAAATGGTTAAAGGTTAACGTGTGATGGACTAAGTAATTATCATACTGTTAGTAGACACTCCTTGGAACAGGGATTATCTCTCCTGCCTGACACTATATGGACAGTAACTCTGATTCCCGCATTGTGCATTGTGCATTTCATTGTGCTTTGTGCTTTGTGCTTTGTGCTTTGTGCTTTGTGCTTTCTAGTCTAGATCCTGACCAGTGGTGACCTTTCACCTCCTTTGCTGTGTCCGTTGGTAGACATTTATCAAGATCCAAATCACACTGTATGGTTCCTGAATCTCTGTACCCATGTAGGGGATCGAACCCGGGTCTTCAGCGACGAGAGGACGCTTTAACCATTTGTCCACCACATCGCCCTAGGAGTCACTATATATAGGCTTCACGCATTATACCCATGTGGGGAGTCGAACCCTGTGCCCAGAATAATGAAACGCGCTTACGGCTAAGATAATCGTGGGTGAATTTGAACGTATGGTACTTACGAACATCTTAACTCTAGGAGAGCTTCCAAAAATCTCCCTCACGTGCCCACTTGCACAAAGCGATCTTAGCGCTACAATGATTGCAAATTCCATTCTCCAACAAACGCTTAAGGCAGTCGTAGCGCTAAGATCGCTTTGTGCAAGTGGGCCCTGGTCTTCAGCGTGAGTGCTTTAACCACCTTGCAATACTGCTGCACCCACACAATGATGAGTTCACAGTGAGAGTCTTGCATACACTCCCGGATACACCCCGGGCTTATCGAGCCGCATTGTGACCAATCTGATCTGAAGACTGCTGGAATCGAACTTAAAATCGTCAATAGTTCTCCCCAGGATTAGGCGCCGGATATTGTGTTGACGGCCGAGAAGTGCGGATAGGTCACACATCTGATGGTGTGGACAGAGGGGCAATCAAGGATTTTGTCCGCTCCCTGTTATGTAGACTCCCTGACCCAGTGACCAGAGAGCTGACGCTGCCCAAGTGTATGTCTACATATACATGTATCCCTATCGGTCAATCTTGCTGGTACTGGTACGCTGGGGGACTACCGAAACAGACATGTTGTACCTGTGCGAGGAATTACGCAGGGTCTTCTGCGTTAAGAGTCAACGTACCACACTTCCCAATTTCACTATAAAGTTCGGGTGGTCAGGTTGGCTGACTTAGTTACACATGTCATCGTTTCCAAAATTGCGATTCTAATGCTGTTGATCACTGGATTGTCTGGTCCAGAATCGATTACTTACGAATTATTTACAGACCGTCATATAGTTGGAATAATGTGACGTTAAATAACCACACTAAACCTCGGCCAGCGGTCGTCGGTGGCACTTATTGTCATCACGAAATCTTACAGTAATCACGTCCATTCCATCGAGAACTATTAGCTTGTGATATCACACTTCGGTGGAGAAGTACTTTGTTCATAACGCCAACCACTGATTTGTCAGATCCAGATTCGAACCCGTCCGAGTGATATGCCCCTATATGTTAAAGTAAATAGGGGCAGGGGAGACATCTCGTGGTCAAAGCGTTCGCTCGACACGCTGAAGACCTAGGTTTGATTTTCCACATGAATACAAAATGTGAAGCCTATTTCTTGTGCTGCCCCGCCGTGAAATTCCTGGAATATTGCAAAAAACGTACAACCATGCTCACTCACTTAAGGTAGATACCCTTAGAGGCGACTGTTGGGTTAGACTAATGGTTAAAACGTGTTCAGTTCCCCACATGGGTACAAGGTGTGAAGCCCATTTCTGTTTCACTTAGCTATCATATCACGACAGCATACTTCAAGTGAGCGGAATGTCCCGTGACTTTATTTCAGTTACATGCCAGGGTTGCCTCAGCTCTGATCCCTGGTCCTTCTCCGTCGGCAACAGCTCCCTGTCTACTGGCTCCGACCTGTACGTTGTCCTATTGTTCTATACCTGAAACTGAAACTTAACTGAAAGGCCAACACTTTAACTCGTAGATTCGTCACATCTTGTCACTGGTACTGCCTCAATTGCAACCTTTGACTAGTGGGTCTTCAACTTTTGGATATATAACCAGATAATGAGACTGGAACCATTAAAACGTCGTCATCCGACGTTGTAAATCACTCGATATGATGATATGAAGGTCATCAAAGTATGAGTCACGCACGATCAGATAAACCGTCCCGTTATAATGGCCTCTGTGTGATTTACCACACTGTTATGATATACCCCTCACAGACGATGCGGACACATGTAATGTGAGAGAGAGAATGTGAATGGCTTAAGACCGCTTCTGGCAGTACTCCAGTTGTATCAGGGGGGCTTCAACTTGATTTGAGTAAATACCATAAGTAACTTGTAGGACGCCCACTATTTCAGCGACACGCATGAGCTCGGCAACGCCACCAACACACTAACAGTACATAAGTAAGAACGTGTGATCGCATGGGCCGTTCTATAACGCATTGCGACTCGTAACCCTCTAGTGGCCATGTTCACGACTGGTCCTTGTCTAAGCGCAAAAAGGGCACGGGTAGGAAAATAGTCGAGGACTATTTCCAAGGAAAGATAACTCCAGACATGGCTACTCCTAGAAATTTACAGTACATCACGAAAGCCACTTTAAGTTAGTTTCTTATGTTGTTAAAAATATCAATAACAAGATACTTTTATCATGACATCATAATGAAACTCAATAATCGCAAAGAAACTATTTCATATTTTACTACGCGCGATATGAGTGGTTTGCCACGATTCTTGGCAGCAATGGTGTACAATACATCTTCTTGTAGGTCACGGAAAGAGGCGAGTAGTTTTGCTTGTCACATGAGTTATTATCTGGACTAACAGGGTTTAAGAAAGTTCTCCAAGACGAATGTTTTTTTCATAAATTCGTTTGATCTGACTTGTCTTAATGACTTGTCAAATTGCCTTCTGTCCTTTCATTGACAGTATTTCAACATACAATGGTCCTGATTTCATCTCATATATTCTCCAGCTCACGCGACGAAAAAGGATTTTAAAGAAAAGGTTATTCAAATGAATAGACCCGCCAATTGTTTTCAAGAAATCACCAAGCATGTAATTAAAGGAATGACAGCTACAGTTCGCTTACGTCATGGTCCTTGAGACTTCCTTGAGGAAGAAGAGAGATGATCTTCTCATTTTCAATTACACAGTTCGGAGTAAGCCGCTTTGAACAACTTCAGTTAAACAACTACACGTGAACGTCATTGTCAAGGAAAGGCCACAATGCTGCATGTAACACGTGTTTGTCAGTTTATGGAAAACCAAAGGTAAGTGCTTGGTTCTGACAAACCAGGAATAAAAATTAAGGCGAATCTTTGAATCAATTGGGATCCTGGCTGGACTAAAGGACGTCACTCAAGATTGCAAATACTGGCGACTGAGTTCCACGCGTATCACAGATCACAGGTAAGCCCAGTATAACACCACACGTAATGATATCGTGCCAATTAACCAAGAACCATAATTGGGACATTGTTGGAGGCGAGTGGGGGAGGGGTCTTCCCACTTATCAATCTGCTATTGTTTAAATAGAAATCAATTCCCCTTTAATCCCTTATTTCGTTCCCTGTGATATAGTATCCGGGACAAAATCTGATAAAACATCTACACTCGACTTCCCGTATAGCTATAGCCCGTCCATACTAAAACCCAGCCGGGCTATTATGTCTCCACAGTGAATTTTCTCGGAGTCAGTTTGTAAATTTTTTATGCACTTTTATATCATGCCAAATTATGGCCTGATATATAACGGTATTTTGCCTGTTTGCAATCTTCAGCTTAGTTTCTACATCAAATTTCGGACCAGTGAATTAATGAGTGTGCTAGTAACTTTCAGTCATAGCAGCCGGACTGGCTAGAAAAAAACTGTAGAGAAACTATTTCGTACTGTTCAAGGGTGGTCATGGGACTACTCTCATTGGCCCTGATTGGGATGATGGTTGAAGTTACGTCACAGCGAAAGCAGGGGTGACGAATTCACCCCTCACAATCACTGACCCGTAACTGTTAATTGTAGGATTCGAACCCACAGGTGTTATTGGCTCAACTAAGCAAGTGTGTAAAGTTGAGTGAGAAGCACTGGGCCACCAATGCCTCCCACAGGAATTCTGATTCATTCTATAATTCTATGAGAATGAAAGGATATTATCAGTCACTATGTGATTGATGGAATAGCACAATGGTCTGGGCGTTAGTTTGCAGGAGATTTGTCAAAGTTCGATTTCCATCATTGTATGAAACCAGTCAATGGCACCCTCCTCTAGAACTACTAATGACTCCATCCAAAGTTTAATCAAAGACGCGAGCTTCAAATCGGTGCCTCTTATGACATCTCACAGTATTGACGTGTCTTTTAATATATTGATTCTCTTAGACCAAATCCGATAATGTAATTATTATGTCTAAATTCTTCCACATTAGCGTGCACAGAACTCTTAGCCCGAAATCACTAATGAGACGTAAATAATTAAACTTTTCGGGTCAGCGTGACCCGGACGATGTCCCACAATGGACCCGACCTCGTCGACGGTAGATCAATACGTGTTCAACAACGACATGTTCTACGACGAACGAGCAGAACACACACGCCCCACCAAACCTCTGTGTGATAGAACAACACAGCGGAAGAAATCGTGTGCGTCAGGCCGAATGTATTGTCTAATGTCCGTTTCTCCCTCCCCGACACTGAGCAACTCGCGTTGTTTTACTTGAAGTTCTTTCCTTAAAAACAATGCAAAAACGGTCTCACTAAGGAACATTTGAAGTGAAAAAGATTTTTGAGAATAGCCGAAGTAACACAGAAGTGCTTATTAGTTGGACGATTTCGCACTCTTTCCCTTCACTTGAACCTTGTCTTGCAATCTTTCATCTCATCGAAACGACTTTTTAGACTTTCCACGAATTTCACAATCTTTACACTGCTTTACAGGCAGGAATGCCTACCAGCGGTGAATGCTGGCTCGGCAAGGCCAATGGTGTCACGAGAGTTCCTCTTGATTGGAACTATTTCTTTACATTGCAGTGAACACTTCCATCGTGCATCAATAGGGCATCTTCTGATGGCGCCATGTTAACAATGGATAGCGTCACAGAAACGTGATTGAAGAGGGTTGGTTGTTAAAACTAAATTAAAATCACTAGTTAATTTTATTTTCATTTCTTGTGACAAATGGGTTTTACATGCAAACAAACTTAACAATGACGTCTTTAAGTGGTAAACGGTATATGCAGTTTAAACTAGAACCAAAACCCTTTGCTCAAACAGCTCCGTGGAGGCAGTCCTAGAAGCTTTTCTCTCCGTCTAGAGAAAGCTGTTCTCAGAAAATAGCAATTGTTCCAATTTTTATCCAATAAGTCCAATCTGAATTGAATACACAAAGACCTCTTGCACAATTGCGGAGAATAAGTGCCATTTTTATTGTTGACCTTCAAACCTACTTATCCCATGGCATGACGATTAAGTCCACGGTTATGAAAAGCAAGTGAAATAACTGTATTTAATAGGATTCGTCCTTTCTAATTTTAAAAGCAGTATGTTTTTCTTATCACCAACAAGCTGACGTTTCAAAGAGCTCCTGAGGGAGTTTCTTCTGCTCTATTGGCTGGTGTACCTCGTAAACCGATTAAGCTCTACGATTAGTTAACTGTACTTATTGACTTCCGACTTTCGACTGAGCCTCAGCAGAATTTATTATGGCAATAAACCTTTCTTATCCTGCCATATTCTGGAAAAGTAATAATTACCTTATGTACATGTACAACCAAATTACAGTAATCTCGTCGTCATAAAAAATCCAGTGCTCTTTGCTTTCTTCATCTTTGGGATGGTACGAAGCGTTTTTGTTATTTGGCTGAAGTGGTCGAACGTTGCTATGTTAGAAAATCAACCAACTGTATAGGTAAATTGTATTTATTGGTCATGTGTTGTGAGATGACCTTGGATGCGTATGTTTTTTTTTTCTTTTCAATTCAGACTCACTGCTTCTATACCCAAGACGCTAGAAACAAAACTTGTGCTGCTGTGTGAATTCTACATCCAAATACCGATTGTACTGTGTGTGTGTGTGTCTGTGTGTCTGTGTGTGAATTACATCTCTATCATAACTTACTCATTGACGTGTGTGTGAGTGAGAGAGAAAGTCTTTGTGTATGTGTGTGAGAGTGTGAAACCGTGTTTGCGTGCGAGTCTCCGAGTGAATTTGTGTAAGTCCGTGCGTTTGCCCGCGTGAGTTGTGATGTGTGTTTGAGAGAGTGTGTGGGCATGCGGGTATCAGTGTGTGTTTGCTCGTGTGTGAATGTATAAGAGACAGCGAGAGTATGTGTAAGTGTCTGAGTCCGTGTGTCTGCGTGCATGTGTGTGTCCACAATGATTGGGGGAGGGGGAAGGGGTGAGTTGAGTTTTATGACGCACTCAGCAATATTCCAACTATATTGCGGCGGTCTGAAATAATCGAGTCTGGACCAGACAATCCAGTGATCAACAGCATGAGCATCGATCTGTGCAACTGGGAACCGATGGCATGTGTCAACCAAGTCAGCGAGCCTGACCACCGGATCCCGTTAGTCGTCTCTTACGACAAGCATAGTCGCCTTCTATGGCGAGCATGGGTTGCTCAAGGCATATTCTACCCCGGACCTTCACGGGTCGTCCTCAATGACGGAAGAGTATAGATATAAAATAATATACTTTTTAACTTACTGGTGTCAGAACTTTCATATAATTAATACCTACTTAAAACAACAGTTTCAGCGGTCATAGTACTGCCAATGTGTGTTGCCAGCAGGAACTGGAGAAACAAACAAAAGTAACAAGCTCAGATAGTATGAATAATATTATCTTTATGCTGTAATCAAGACTTACGTTTTTATATCAAATCTAAACACATCTGAAAATCAAAAACAAAACTACATAGCTGACATGATTTTTGCATCAAATCTAAACACACCAGAGAATAAAAAATACATTTGAATTAAAAATCTAATTATACGAAGAAAACAGTGAGACGTAAAGGAGATTGAAAATGGCAACGCCGTACTAAAGATCTAACACGTGCAGACAGTGAAATACATGTGTCTGTTGATAATCACTCGCTGTCTGTGAGAAATACCGTTAATTCAGTCACTCTTTTTAACGAATGCGGATGCTGCTAGGACTAACTACATTATGATGGCTGATTTTTATGTGGAGAAACAAGCAGGATCTGGTGAATGTTGACGTATCTGTCAGATTGGAGGTATAAATATGTAAATGTCACTGTCTAAAGAAACGTGAATTTAATTAAACCGTCGTACACATGGAGGATATTTGGCGCGAGAGTGTGTCACACGCACGTCTGTGCGTGAGGAGCTTTGGCATATCTTTTGAAGCACTCTTAAAATGATGAATGATTGTTTCGCTGGGAATGGACCCTCTGATTTGATAACGTATTAAGAGTGCACTCCCTTGGGATAAATAAAGAAATCTCTCTCTCTCTCTCTGTCTCTCTCTCTCTCTCTCTCTCTCTCTCCATTTCTTTAATATGTTAGGGGATCTTAACCAAATAGTTAAATAATTAACACAGAAACTAAGTTTCTATATAATTATATTTTTGTAATTAAGAGATCAAATACTGGGGGCTTTGCATCTCATCAATGAAAACAACAAATCCAAGTATATGTAGAAGCTACGGCAACCCTGAGGATACTGCAATTCACTGTCCACAACGATGTACAACAGAAGACCTCCCGAATCTTTTAAGAGTCTGTTCAGAATCAGAAATGTCCACCTCTGAAGAATGGAAAGGCTGGAGGAATCGACTGCGTGCAGTAGGAGCATCTTAGACATAGCGGTGGCTACCTTCACAGAATCTTCACACAGTTTTTTAACATTGTTCTTGTGACTGGATTCCTCCCTTTTTCATGGAAAGGGGTTCTTGTTACACTAATACACGAAGGAGGTGGAAAACCAAAGAAATAAGGTGATTCGTATCGGGGCATTTCTCTACTTCTTGTCATGATAAAAGTTGCTGAGAAGTTCACGGAGAGCCGCATCCCCCAGTTTCATTCCCCCATCATCGAGATTTCCCGGTGTGGATTCCAGAAACGACTGTCTTTCTACATACATCATTTGTGATTTCTGTGAGTGGCATTTTTGAAGTATGGAAGTGTAATATAAAACAAAACATTATGGATAACAACGTCCTTTATCCGTACTGGTGATACCATTCTCTTCCCGCAGAGATTACTTGTTATATCTTCTTACGAACATCGTAGGAAGATGTGACAAGTAACATCTGAAGGAAGAAAATGAGCTGAAGCTTGAAAATTTCGTATCCTAACGAAATATATCTGAAAGATGTCTGCTGCTCTTGACATCTCTGCTAGTACACACGGTGGAAGCAGATTGTCAAGAAGGCGGTCTCTGAAGCTGAAGCTACAGGATGGCACCAAACGAGTTGACGCCGAAAATCCTCATATGAGACATTTCTTGCAGATCCACCCGGTATTGGCCCGACAGACAGCCATTGGCTCATTGTCGGACAATTCTCACATCTTAAACAGCAATGCAAATTTGCATCATGGCGATCAGTGAAACAACAAGGCACATGTTAGCTGTGTCAGTCACACTTCAAGGGTCTACTCATCCATACCATCTGTCACTGTACAGATATGATGAGTGAACGAAATAAACTGTGAAACCTCAAGCATTGGTCTAACAGAGCTTTCAGTGAACCTGATCAGCCAACCTGACGAGGATGTGGTATGCTGTCTTGTATCAAGAACTCCTAGTGTCCACCCTGAGTGCGAAGGACACCATCATCTCTTCTCTGGTCGTTCAAGGATTTACAAACTGTCTAAATACTCTAAATTTACCTTGTAGTAAAGTGAACTAAATCCAAACTCCTCCAAACCAGTGCTGGTCCGATAATGTCAATGTATTACTTTTATTAGATACAACTCTTACTTAATGTACATGCTGTCCCTGTTTTTGTTCTCTCCAATAGAAAAATGCAGAATATCATATGCCTTTGATATTTGTAAAAGTAGTGAATGATGTTTTATAACGCAGTTTGAATTTTCATTAATGGGAGATCGGGTTCTTGATAAAACAATAACTTCAGTACGCTTTATATAGTTTCTGAAAACAGAAAATTAGAAAGTAGACACAAGGAAAACTTTGCTTTGTTGAAAGACGAGCAGCGACCAAAGGACTCTCGGGGTATAATAAACAGCAAATGTCATAATACACTAACAGATCGTTCAAATACATGTATTTTTATTAACTAGGTTTGCACAATATGTGTTACCATTCAACACAAAGGACAACAATAGCCCAGCAATGAATTTTAAATATGAACGGCTTTTTCCTGTGGGATTACCATTTACGTATACACTGCATGGGCTGGTTTGACCCGTGGCCAGTCCTAATTGGCATCGCGTGATTACGGCCACTGATTACAACCAATTCTGCTAGAGGACGGACAGTCGGATTATATTGTCCGCCAAATTTTGTCCGAATCCGGAATGGCTATTTCTTTCAACATTCTGTGCAGCTACGTCCCATGAGCAGTGGTATAAAGTTTCTGTCCTTGACAAAACCAGGCGAACTTCTTACAGCCTGACATCGCTGCTCGCAGTCTTTTTTTTCATTATTCGGGTGATCTTGGCACGGCCAGATTTGTCATCTGTTCCAGACCTTTGCCCCTTCACACGCAGCCCAGACAGGGAATGAGGCTTCTCCCGGAAATGGTGTCACGTAAGTCACCAATAATTATGGGAAGTTGGACAACCTGGTACATAAAATACTGTGTTTGTGCCAAGGTTAGGCATATACTGGCATGGTGTCGGATGTCTCATTAAATTATGTGTGCTCTGAACTGCGATTGAAGGTATTTTTCGTTTCATCGAGACAATAGCGCTTTTTGTACCGGAAGTGACGTAATCCAAACAAAGTTGTTTCACACAAGAATCAAAACCACAGTACTTATCTGGCCTTTCTCCTCACACACACACAGAGGCGTATGGGTGTGTGTGTGGGTGTGTGTGTGTGTGTGTGTGTGTGTGTGTGTGTGTGTGTGTGTGTGTGTGTGTGTGTTTCCTTATAAACTTGTCAATCTTGTAATCACGGTATACATGCTACCTATTACGTAGTTATTTAGCACAGTAGACCATTGATTGTTTGTCGGACTTGTTTGCTGGAAACAGGATGCTGAAATCTTCTATTCAGTATGTCTTAACTATTCCATGACAATAGCAATTTGACTAGACGTTCTTCGGTTACTTCTATTGCTGCTTTGCTTGCATCTGGATGAAAGTTCTTATCAACGGTCCAACGGGTACAGTAGTATCTCAGAAACATAACCCAAACTTTAGATCAATGTGTGTAAATAATGCCAAAATTACAACACCATATGCGCGAGTTTTGTTTTACGCCGCACTCAGCTATGTTCAAGCTCTACGGCGACGGTCTGTCAATGAATGAGTCTGGACCAGACAATCTAGTGATCGTGAACATCGTTCTATGCAGTAGAGATACGATGACACTTTAGAGATACATACGATGTGCATTGACGTTAAACAAAAAGGCTGTGCTTGACTAATTTCCATATGTATTTATGAGAGCAGACTTTGAGAAGATCGGATTAAGCAATAATCAACAACTTCTAGGGTTACTACATAGCTATGTGATGGTTATCAACATGGAGACATGTGTCTGCTGCTAAACAGAGTATTGTAACGTAGAAATCACTTTAATAAAAATGTTATGTGACATTTGAAACACATAAATTACGTGGAATATGTTTACAAGCACTGACACCTGTCATCAGTTGATATAAGTGTCATGGCGATGAACATCTTGGGTGTTCATTTTCGATCGACATCACTTTTAACTTTCTCTGAGGCGTGAGACTAAAATATCTCAAGATCAAGTGTCAGAGATGCACTATTCTATTGAATATGTAAACGACAAAAAAGGAAATGTAATCGGACATCGTAATGTTAGTTGATCTGAACAAATTTAATCAGCAACACAGGGGCCTTTGGGATAAGAGCATACAATCAATCTCGACCATTACCTATTACATTATATATTTGTTCCAGTTTTAAACAATGTCAAAATAATTTCGCAGTGCACTAGCAATTGCAAGTCGCTTTCTGTTTCACTTGTAGTGCCTTTTCAAGTGCGCAATAGATACCCCATAAACTTGTTCTCAGATTTTTGGTGTAGAAATAGCAAACACTTATTTATTATTGAAATGACGACTGATGACGGCAATGGATACCGCCAGATAGACGGATGGCGAGTCAAGACTAGACAACCAGCCTGGCGAGTCGGGCTCGTGCAGGAGACAAGCAGAGAACGTAATAATCAGATTCTCGTTAGTTCCAGCGAGTTGCTCTTGTTTCAACAAATGTTGAAGCTAATCAACTCAGATATACACGGCTGGAGTTAAACATATCTTCCAGTGACTAACACATGGAGAAATCATCTATCCAGCCATTCTACAACTTCCGTAGTTAAACAGATATGCACAGTAAGACAGAACTTTCCTCGTTACAAGTTAATGATGATTTAAGTAGAGACTATGTCTCTTTTTACAGGAATGAAAAAACGATGGGACATCTAGCTAGCACGAACTAGTTGTTGCATCGGTCAAAATGGATTTCATTACAAGGAGGAGTAAGAGAGATTGGTTTCAGTAAAACATCAACTATAACGCAATCAAGGTTTCACTAGAACGGGATCCGACAAACCAATGTTTTGAAAGCACGAGCAGCGATCAAGGCTATTAAGGTACTATGACACACAATCAATAAAGTTTTTATTCCGTTCTCTCGACGTGGCAATACCGTCCTGTCCAATACCTACTCTGTTAAATGATTTCATGTCTAATGATAGCAGTGTGGCTTTGTGCTATATCCCAGTAATGTGCGAGTGACTATGGTTTTCTGGGCCACTTTTAGCAATATTCCAGGAATATCACGGAGGGGACACGAGATTTTGGCTTCACACATTGTACCCATGTGGGAAATCGAATCCGGGTCTTCAGCGAGACGAAGGGAAGCATTAACCATTAGGCTACCCCACTACCAACAACAACCCAGTGGTATTAGGGCCGGTGCTGCAGTTTCAGTTAGTCACCTACTATTTGGTTAGACAGTGGGTCTTCGTGAGTGAGCACAACAGTTTCTTGTATCGGTTTATAAACATATGAGGTGATGTGAGGCATGCAATACTCCTAAGCTCTAATTAGGTTTGAAGTTCATGGTCGGTTAATGATAAAAAGTTCTAGTCTCTAAGAAAGCATATGATAACAATGGACCCCAGTTGAACGATCTAGCAAATCTGGGTTGAAATCAAGCTCTTGACTCTGCCTGTATTTTCTTTCCTAATCTACGGGACGCTTTCATATCATTTTTTCAGGTCCCGTAATCAGTGTTCTGCTTGGGGAGTTCCTGTCTGATGTTTGTTTCTCCCACAGATTTTGGCCAATTATGACCGGTTAAAAACGCCATCCGCAAACAACATTAATCAAACCAGCATTGTTAAAGGCATACCACGCGGTTCGTCTACGCTCCTGTTTGAACAGTTAATAAAGGGCTCGCAAAGCAAGTGCTGCCAGTAACCAGGCTAGCTATTCTCGAAACGATCGTAGCGTTACGAACTTATTAAGCCCATTCTCAACACACTGGCTACGATCAAAGTTAGGTATTCTTAGGGCTACGAACATTTCGAGAATAAGGGCCCATTTCTGTTAGAAGGTTCTGAGGATCTACATATCTCTGATTACACAGCTTGATGGCGTCATGTACAGTGACGAGGGTGTGTGGAAGAGTGTGTTGTGTGCAGTGAGAAATAGAATAAACACAGTGTGATTACAAATATGACTTAAATCTGTGTAATAACTGAATAAACTGAATGTCTTTTTTATGAAACCATGCAACCCACTTATACGAACCAATTCAATCTCGTCTTGTGCCTTTAACGACAGGAGCATTCAAGCAGGCATTTTTCAAAGAATACACAGATTGACAGTGAAAAAGAAACAAGGGAACTTGAACTGCTCTAACATGACTGAAAACTTACTGTTACTTATCATAAGGGATTTAGCCTACGGAATGTTTCTATTTTTACATGTTTCTTTTGAAAACGCATACACTGGCGAATTAGAAATTGGTTTTTTTTCTAAAACAAAAGGGACCTTGTTGAACACAGAAATCTCACTTTACAATCATTCCATACCACATTAAAAACAAATATGTCAAGGCAAAGATCGTCTGTGGCGAGCAGAGGACAACAAACGGCAGATAAAGATAGCAAATGTACGCCAGCTAATTATACAATTAGGTCCATGTGCCGTAGATAGAATGGTTGCGGACGGGCTGATGTATAACCTGCCATCGATAGTTTGTGATTTGTGCCATGTGTGCACTCGTTACAATAAACAAGAAATAAGAAATTCAGAGGAACAAATGCTGAGCAAAGATTTTGACTCGGCATTGACAAATATACACACCATGAACTTCTGGATATGTAGGCCACTATTTTGAAAAAGAGAAATTATCAAACATTATCCATCCGGCTATCAATTATGACGGAGAACTCAGATACAGGTTATGGAGAAGAGGTTTGATCTGAATTCGCACCCAGAATGCATATACATTAGAATCAGAGCCACATGGCTACAACCAAACATGTTCTCCTGTGTCCTCTCCAAATCCGCGTGCCATGACTACTCTGCTGTTATTTAAGCAGACGAATGATTTAACCCTACAGGAAGGCCTCTTTATGTTTTGCAGATGCACTGACTGGTTTCGGTAGGCATTTTACGTAGGATTTCATCGCGATGAGCATTCCGAGTCTCCACTGCAACAATAAATAACTGCAGGGAATAGCAAATGTGAAGCGTAATTACTTTAGTGGTGGTGAAGAAGATGCGAAGGCACATCCTTGCTAATACACCTGCCTAGTCTATAGTGATTTGATGAGCTGCAATTTGACTGTGCAAGGATCGCCTTCTTGTTGGTTCAGATATCACACTGTCACTGTTCTAATCTCTGCCGGTCTACATGAAATCGACATGTATGCTGCAGACACCGTAGCCCTGATCAAGAATTTAGAAGGATAGAAACTTCGTAGCTTAGTAACCTGGCACCATAGTGAATCCACCCATGAAGATTCGGCTTATAACTGTTCTTCAGTTCACCATGCATGTTGTAAGAGGCGACCAACGGGATCGGGTGGTCAGGCACTATTGACACATATCATCGTATCCCTATTTCGTAGATCCATGCTCATGTTGTTGATCACTGGATTGTCTGGTCCAGACTCGAATATTTACAGACCGTCGCCATATAGCTGGAATATTATTGGGTGCGGCGTGAAACTAAACCCACTCACTCTCAGAGTGAATACAACGGGGATAAGAAATACATTGATGTGTCAGACCCTGAACACTGGTCGCAAAACATTTCTTTCTGGGAGCTTTAGCCCATAGGTATACATTGATGTGTCAGACCCTGAACACTAGTCACAAAACATTTCTCTCTGGGAGCTTTAGCCCATAGGTATCTCAACACCTTTAATGCAGGGGATTGTACAGATATTAACATATATGTGACTTACATGCTGATATTCTTTTGCACATATCTCAGCACAGCCTAAAGGCGAACATTTGTGTCAGTTGCTAACGTGGCATAATTTATTACCATTATCCGACAGAATGATTGTATCCGTCTGTGTGATTACCTGACATGTGTCAAGCGCGGTTTCCATAAATATTAATTGCAATGATAGGGAACAGGTTGTAAAATATGCCCAGCGAAACGCGTGCAACCCGCCCATGGTTCCACATCCGCCCATAGCTTAAGTAGGGTAAGAGGGGGAGATGAATCTTCTGTCGATATAACAAATATAGCCAGCGTTATTTTGTGGCGAAGCTTACATCACTGACAGCATGGGTTCAGGGTGCTACATTTTCAGACAAATTGTTTTCATACTCCTTTGTAGTTTGTTTCTTCCGGAGGTGTCGTCTGCTATCACTGATGAGCAGACGAGATCTATTGAAGCTTTTGTATCGGAGTACATGGCATGTAAAGGCGTGCCTGGACTAGGTATTGGTATCGTGAAGGAGGATGCAGTGCTTACGAGAGGAATCGGACTCGAGGATGTTGACGAGAAGAGGAGCGTGACAACTGATGGAACTCTTTTTGCTATTGGTTCTACGACAAAAGCATTCACAACAGTAGTCCTGGCTGTCGCCCTTGAGGGGACGCAGGGAACGTAAGTAGAACAAGTGTGTGTTTGTGTGTGTGTGTCTGTTTGTCTGTCTCCCTCTCTCTGTTTCTTTAAGTTCACGTCTAATCTATTAAATATCAGGTCCTTAAACATATGTTCATATCATACATATAGTGCGAAATGTCGAAACTATAGCACCCGGAATACAGAATATTGTATATTCTCCACTATTTCCATGGAAATATACATGTCCAACACATAGTCTGATTGTTTCAGACACTTTCGATAGATACGTATGCAAAAATCGTATGCATGGATTGTAGCAACGATGGTGTCCATATCAAAGTAACATGACTGTCTTTTAACGTCACCGGTAATAACTCCAGAAATATTACGGCAATGTGGTGACTGGTAGAAACATCAAGTGTCGGCGAGGTATGATGCACACACACCCAGCCAGGTCACACGTTATTGCGACCACCCGATCCCCAGAAAAGCTCTTAGGACAAGTATGACTAGTAACCAGTGACTGTCACACTGTGGAGAACACAATGGATGTATGCAGTTATACTGATGAAGCAGTGTCCAAAGTTCCCTGGTCGAGAGGGGTCAGTTATCAGAAAGTGCTGCAAGTTCTCAGCATGTTTTAAAGCACTCCTATGATTAGATTAATTCGTCTTTCTTCTTTATGGTTGAATTAGCTCTTCTTTATGTTACATGTTGTTTGCTAAGGATAATACCTTTTATGTGCTTTTAGGTCACTAGGGTCAACAGTGTTGAAGCTGCTTGCCTGCTTAGCACTACACGTTTTGGTGGTTCTCCAACTTGAACACGCATCGTTACTGACGCAAACACAGGTACACCAGCGAGGTTTCAAAAACCTAAACAAAATCACACCAGACTGGGACAGAGTATGCCTTTACTAATTTGATAATCCGTAAACATTTACATGTACAGACTGGACCGAGGCAGTAGGATCAGGGATAAGCTAATGTGTAGTCCATTTACTAACTCACTGACATATGGCTAGCGAGGCAGTAGGGTCAGCTGTAAGCTAATATGTAGTCCATTTACTAACTCACTGACATATGGCTAGCGAGCAGGTAATTATTTCCTACGCTGTTCCAATATCATTTAGACATGCACTTAGGATGACGTGTAGTAGAAAAGTAGGATGACCAACCCACAGTCACTGTACATCGGTTGCAAAATGAAGAAATTATGTGTGCTGTCTTTCATGTATTACTTGTGTATATTCTCCAGGTTGACGTGGGACTCTAAAGTCGCTGATATTTTGGGAGGTGACTTCCGGTTTATTGACACAGAGAGGACTAAACTGACGACTATAAAGGACTTGATGGCTCACAGAACAGGTCTGAGTGGTCCCAGTGTTGCTGTCTACTACAGTTACGATCCGTCTTACACTCGCGCCGATCTGGCAAGGTACGTAGCTTCTCCGGATATCACGACTTCGACTACAGAAAATAAGATTATACTTGACAGTAATTGTAAATACGGTATTGAGCTAATCCGGGATACTGTTTCGAGGAAAAACTACAAGCTGTCCAAATGAGATCGTCTGAAACGGCGGCCTTTCTTAGGTCAGGGGACTGAGACTAGCGGGGTCTCATTGACCCTGTATGACCGATTTACTCTTCAAATTTTATAACATTCGTATTATTTTCACATAATGTAATGTTTGCCCGATGTTTTAGTGTTTTCAAATTAGACGTTTGATTTTGAATGTATCAAGCGTATCTGGGCATCTTCTATAAACGTTTACTACAATCTGGCGTCTTTAATTGGGAGAAAAGAGTAACAACATATATTTGTCAAGTTAACAAAGCATGCTGATCCGTTTGTCCAAAAGTATGTTGCCCACCTTGATTCCATATCCTATTCTCGCAAATGCCGAAGCACGTGTACTTTTGAATGGATGTATCGCCATTGACTATCATCTCTTGACAGCCTCAAGTCACGTTTCAAAACACAAATGTGTTAACCACAATGGTGATGTGAACAGAGATGGATTCTGTCACTCAACAACAGTTTGCAAAGGGTTTTTTCAGCTTCCATATAAAGAAGGGTGAGCGTAAAACGCGGTAAAACATGCAGGTCTCATGGGTAGACGCAATCTTATAAAACCTGGAACGATGGTAATGTTGCTTTCTTAGCTCGGGGGACAGAAACTAGCGGGGTTTCATTGAAATGCAGCAATCAATGTTTCTAAACCGTCATGTTGATACGGTTAATTTGCTCCTCTAAAGACAAAACGAACACATACGGCGGCTCAATAATGGCCACTTTTGGAAATGTACCCCAATATCACAGTCAGGCAATATTACTTGATTGAAAACATATACCCAACACAACCCATACAAGCAATCAAGCAATCAATCAAGTTCATTTCATTTCAAGGTCTTAGGCCCACACTGAAAATAAGAAAGTGTAAATGGTCAAATGCAACATATGTCATATATGGGATTTCACTTTCTCAGTAAAGTACAAATTCTAGACATAAGTTCTTTTCTGGTTGAGTCCCATCCGGGATTCGAACCAACACCCTCAGAGTCAGGCACCTAATCTCCAGCACACAAAGTCAGTTGCCTAACCCGCTCAGCCACCGCGACTTCCAGGAGGGTGCGGGTTCGAATCCCAGATGGGACTCAACCGAAAAAAGTACTAGAATTTGTACTTTACTGAGAAAGTGAAATCCCAAATATGACATATGTTTCATGTGACCACTTTCTAAGTGGCAACTGACAGTCAGATGAAAAGGTATTGCAGATTCATGTAATTTGGTAATGCTTTAAAATACTTGCAGCGCAAATGATCATAAACTCAACATTCACATAGGAAATGAAATTCACTCAAAAGTCTTTGGTGCCTCCGAACTGCATCAAATCCACAGCACCGCATCTTTAGATTACATTTAAGTTAAATATGGTTCAATGAAAAATACATTTTGATACTGGAATAAACATTTCTGAGAACATGAACTCGTTTGACAATCACCAACCTTTACATGAAATCTTTCAAACGCTGTACTTCGTTGCCAACTCTTTGAGCGTCCCGAAATCATAATTATACAAACTTAAGTATTTCGGACAAAAACCGGACACTACCCATGCAAGCCTGAAGCAGGTGAACGGAAATACAGAAAGTACCTGAGCTGCACTCTATTATATTTTTAGGAAGTGTACTTCCTGCGAAATGTTTATTTTAGGGACTATGGGTATATAGCTGTAAGTCTTGGTTGCAGAAGCCTTCCGTTCCTACTCTCAGTTGGCAAGTGACGCCAACATAAGAATTGTATACATGTTTTCACATTTATGGGTGTACCTAATGAAACATCTTTAATTCAAGTCGAATATGAGAAATTGAAATATCGCATAAGAGGTGATAATGACTGACAGGCTTGATTGTTTGGTAGAGAGAAATATTCGTCACTTGGTTAAGACGGGTTCTGTAGGTGTTTTAGATGCACTGGCCAAGTCTAACGGTCAGGTAGGTGATCAGATCACCCCCAGAACCATATGTCTCTTGAGTAAAGTCTCGAGGGAGTGGCATCATGTCACCTAAGCACCAGTCAGCCTGTATCCGGTCTATAAATAACTTAACGGGTTTTCTCGCTACCCACCTGTGTTGTTGTTCTCAACTAACATATCGTCATGCCCAAATAGCGGCAACATCTACAATGCGTTTTCTCTCTGCTCGGGGAATGCATGATCCCTGGCAGGTATTCTGTGTTTGAAATATCACCGTGAGAAGCAGGTTATTTTTTTGACGACTGTATCTGAAGAATAAAACGTTCGACACGTCTGCGCGTCGACAAAACGGACAAACATGTGAAAGAAGCACCGAACAGTTTCGTGCGAATAAGAATTATAATGTGCAAATGTATTAAAAATACCCGTAAATACATATTTTTTGTAGTGGTGCCGGTGATTGCCTTTTAATTGAAGGGATATTCGTTATCTGGAAGGGGAGAGTTTCAGTGATTGTCTTCTGTTTGTAGGGACATTCGTTACCTGGAAGAGAAGGAGGGCTTCAGGGATCGCTGGGTGTACAACAACTTCCTTGTGGCTGTAGCTGGTCACGTTGCCGAGGTCATCACGGGGAGGACATGGGAAGACCTTCTGATGACAAATATCCTTGATCCGTTAAACATGACCAGCTCGGGGGTCCTGAGATCGCCTCTCCTACAATCACAAGGGCGGTTTACACCTGGTTATTACAAGCAGAAGGGAAGCATCTTGCAGATACCCCGTAATACGTACAGGTCAGTGAATGTTGGTTTACTCCGTTATTCCGGGAATGTCACGGCCGCAGTACATAATCTGGGGCAGTGGTTACGACCCATGTAATTGGGACACTAATATATTGAATGTGTGTGTTGTTTAACGCGGCACTCAGCATTATGGCGGCGATCTGTACATAGTCGAGTTTGGGTCAGGCAATCAAGTGATCAACAGCAAGAGCATACAATGACATGTGTCAACCAAGTCAGCGAGCCTGAGCATCCGATCCCGTTAGTCGCCTCTTACGACAAACATAAGCTGCTGGAGACCGATTCTAACACAGATCTATTTTACAATTATAACTGAGTGTAGTTATATAAGCTGATGCTACACATATCATTCAAGATTACACGCAATATTCAACATTCTACTGACACGTTTCAATGCAGGACTGGCAATATGCTTTTTTCTTTGATCTGAAACGTTTTCTAGATTTTCGGAGACATGAACTATGGGAAGGAAAGGTGTCCTCATTTGAACACCTGTCCCTCCTGAAGCTTACTCCAGATCCACACATAACACCTGCCGGATTCCATATCAGAATAAAATACTTAATTTGGATGTGATTACTTCTACACGCTAAAGTGTGCTCCAGTAGGGGAATGTTTGTGTTCTGGAAGGGAATAAGCTTTTTGTCATGCCGATATTTTTCCATTCGAGAATAGAAACAAAGATTGACTTTGGTCTGGAAAGTTTAGAATATTGTGATTGCCTTTTCGTGTAGATATAAATCTATGAGTTATCTGGTCCTGTTGTTTACAAAACATAAGAACATGCCTTTATGTGGGATTTCTCACAAACCAGTACGACTGAAAATGTCTTATCATGTTCGTTATCATATCCCTCATCTCTCGCCACAGCATCCACCCACTAGAGCCGGCAGGTGGTATTGTAGCTACGGTCGATGACATGGTCAGATGGTTGAAATTCCTCACGGCTGGCGGAAAGACAGACGACGGGAGGCAACTGATGTCCGTGCCAATGATGAAGTCAATGTTTGAAGTGCATATGTATGTCCCTGGTGATGACAAGCGGATCAGCGTTCCAACATTCCCAGCAACACATCTACAACGAGGCTATGGACTGGCTTGGGACATAGGAAACTACCGAGGTGTTTATTTTGATGATATTCACACTTTACCGTTGTGTGAAACTAGTCCGATAGAAACATCACACTGTGTTAAAGGAATGGTAGGCTGTGTGGATGAAACAGAAAAAAGTCTGTAGTTTTGAAAAAAATCATTCGTTGCATCCCCACCAATTATGAATGGAAGCTAATAAACATATGCAAGAAGCAGAGTAACTCTTTGTCGAAGTTAACAGAGTTGAGGCTGGGCTGGTGAACTGATACGTAGGAAAATATAATAGTGGGTTAGTGGGTTTAGTTTTACGGCTCTTTTAGCAATATTCCAGCAATATCACGGCTAAGGGCACCAGCAATAGGCTTCACACATTGTACCTATATGTGTGGGTAATCAAACCGGGGTCTTCGGCGTGGCGAGCGACCGCTTTAGCCACTAGGATACCAACCCAGCACGGAACTGAAATAAAGATTCGTTTTAATTGTTATCAGAAGCCAGTCTGCCAACGCTACGCTCATTAAAATATTCGTGAATCACCAGGAGGAGATCTGGGTGCACCTGTACAAGACAACCTTAGCGCTATGACAGTCGTAAGTTTATGTTATAATATGGGAGCTACGGTCACCTTGGCCCTAATAGCGCTGCTATGACACCCAGATTGATTGATTGATACGTTGAATAACTTATGTATTTCCGTTCCAGGGTTTCAGTTTCTGTGGCACGATGGCTCAGTCGGCGCCCATGACTCCCTAGTAGCTGTTCTGCCACAGTTCAAACTTGGTGTCTTCATCTCCTGCAACACGATGGCCGATCTTCAACCTATAGTGTACTACGTGGTCGACCTGCTGTTGGGACTTCCACAATGGCTCAATTCAACATCCGCGTGTTCTTTCCCGTCACCATGGAGGCAGAAAAATTCTAACGGATCAAATTCTGAGACAGATAACAACAGAACACCGACTACCCTTCCGGACACAGAAGTCAGAATGGAGCCGTATATAGGAAGCTACGGGCACAGAGTGTTCGGCGAGTTGGAAGTTAACTTAAACAAGTCAACACAGAACCTGTATCTTTGTTACGGCAAGCTGCGTGGACCACTCGTGATTGAAGATACAAGTAAACATGTATTTTCGCTTAATGGAGTCACAAACTATGTCAAATTCGAAACGATTGTGAACGGGAAATTTCAGACTTTTGTGTTTCTCGATGAAAGTGTATTTTACAAACGAGGAGTGCGCCTCTCAGATCCGATCGGAAGTAGTGGTTGCCGGTCGTATTCCGGCTTCCTCATGATGGTGCTGGTAGTTCACTGGATGTCAAGTGTGTATTGGGCGCCATGATACCAACAACATGATGACGTCAAGGTTGTGTGGCTGACTGTTGCAAACAGAAAGGAATGGAAGTTTTTAACTGTCCTTTTCATTAAGGTGGGACCCAAAGCAATATTCACTCACTCTAGATCATTCGTAACTAATCGCCCCTTTTCGTGATCTGCAAGAAGACGTCATCTGGCTTGCCAGAATGACACGAGTAGTTACGAATGACTCTCGGTAAAGAGATCGTGTGAGCTCGTTGCTGAACCGAATTATAGATAGAAATATACCACCATGCGTTAACGTTTTCATTGTATAAGTTGTCTTGCTTGTTGGTACTTGTGCACCGGTACCTGTGTTTAAACATGTTAACGCAAACACCGTGTATTTAGAACACACATAAAATACCAGTCTGTTTTAACGAATACAAGTTCTTTAATTGTTTGACGGGTATATTATATAACTCCCTCTATCAAAGTGGTTTCATTTCATTATATCTGAGGGATATCTGTATCTGCTTCTATTTTATTAACAGGACTGGGGTGACAACCTTTATTGGCATGAGTATACATTACGCCCAAGTTCTATGTGTTACCTTTAAAACGTGAGGATAAAACTGTGTGGATATTGACACTCATTGAATTACTTCCAAATTCGTTTCATGAGTACCCCCATCATATCCAGCATGCGGCTATCTGCTCCGAGTTATGGATTCGGAGTATCTGGTTCCTTGTGTATTGATACCTACAGTTATCCCACAGGACCACCTTTTTCCCGACCCTGGTGTCGTGGACTCGACCTCTCGACTTGCTGTTAGTATACAACATATGTATCCAGCTTGGTTAATCAAAACGTTCTACTGTGAATCCATGTAAATGCGCATCGCAAGAAATGCAGTAATATCCTAAACGCGGTATTGAACCCCCTTTAACTTCACTTACGAAAAGTGTGATCTACAGGTGCTCTTGACAGGGCAAGACTGACTGGTAATACCCTTTCACCTAACACAAATGTCATGGTGTGCTGATTTCGCAGATCCATTCATACAATTCGCCCACTGTTATGCACTCTACGTCCAATGGAACCTGTTCTGACAGACAGTCGAGCCAAATTTTACTCAGACGTGGAGGTTCTATAATTGCAAACCATCTCGCTTCCAGCTATGCAGATCCCTCTGTGCGCACCACTTCCCAATGGTATGCTAGACGCTGGGCATAATTTGAAGGGATAAAGACGGATGGGTCATCTCAGGGCGTCCCTACACACTGCGCGTGTGTGTTAGGAGGCGAGAAGGCAGCTATGGATGGGGCAAATGGTAAACGGCAGCAGAGTATATCAGAGGGCTGGCGCGAAGAAACATAATTATTCATAATCGGGGCTACCAGTTTACGTTGGACGTTGTTTTGACGGAGTTGAGATATTGGCTGACTGACCTCTGAAAATCTTGCCGCAGGCTAACTGGCTACTTCGTGACATTGTTGTCATTGTTTGTTAAGATTGGGAATGGTGTGAGTTTGGTTTTTCCTCCGCAATATTTTAGAAATGGCAAGACAGGGAACAACAGAAATAGGTTTCACACGAGTGGAGAATCGAACCCAGGTCTTCAATGTGGCGATCAATCACTTTAACCACAAAGCTACCCCATATCTGCTGCTTAATGATAGCGTGTAGCGCGTAACCTTCGGGGAATCTCTTTTTTCTTTTCTTTTGAAATGTTCTCCATTTCCGTACTTTCCTGATACATAATATGATTGCTCTTGACTGATACCTCCATGTAATCTCATTTCTCGGATCAATCCATCTAACGACAGCCGAAGTTTACTATGGGTCATCTCGAAACAAAACAATACTACTAAAACAGCAGGTTTTTCCATCGAGGCAGACTCTCAAGATATTAAGATCTTTGTTTTCCTTGTTAATCCTTAACACCATATATTCCCACGAAGTCGCATATTGATAGCTATTACAAGTGTGACAGTCCAACTGCATCTCTTTGGACGTTTTCTCACATATTCACGCATTATCCATTGACAGTTTACTTGCCCTCAACCCTTAAGCAGTAATTGATTTGATTAGAACTATGTAGTCAACATTCCCACGCGATAAACGTTAGTGGGATCTACGTTCCCTGGACAGTGGGACATGTCCTTGAAGCTAATGGCCATATATGAAATGTGGACAGGAAGTTAAACTTGAACTTGTTGCTACCCGCCTGTGTTGAAAATCAAAGATATCCGCGGGCTCATCTTTTTTATGCATAACGATTCACAGTGACAAAAAAGTATTCACCTGACAAAACCTTCAAATAATAAACTCTGCTTTTGTGTCGAGCAATATCATTCAGCTGCTCTACACTTTGGTGCCTACATTTCAGAAATAGGAATTACAATCGAACATTGGAAAACGACTTCAACCTCTCTTGTCCAGAATAATTGTAAACGGGGTTAAAGATTTAAGACTTTCGTAACATTTCAAATGGTTTATGGCAAAATTTGTGGATGACATTTAAAACTGTGGCACAACTATAAAAACGTTGGACGGAGATGCAATTTTTGGGTTTGTACCTCGCGTTCACGTTTTTCAGATGAGTAATTGATTTGCCTTTGCATGTGTATGATGCAATGTATTTTTTACAGGCATCATGGACGAATTTCAAGTATCAGTATTTAACAATACTGTACAACACCGGAAGTCTCGATTATTACTGTGTCGAAATTTCACATTAACCAGGATGAGATTGCAGTTAATTCGTGTTAGATCTGTTGAGCTTGCTTTGGCACCGATCCATTGCATTTCAAACTATTTCTGTAGGTGCAATTTACAAGTATAATGATGTTTCACTACTGTAGGTAGGTACACCTTTCCAACTACGAGTTGTATGAACCTGCACTTTGCAACCTTTTGTTTGGAGTATTACGGTGGCTCTTTAATCCCTGAAACGCCTTGACAAACATGAGAGTTTAGTTTTACGTCGTTTTAGCAATAATCCAGCATTATCACGGCAGGGAATACCACTGACCCCATGTTGGGGAATGGAACCTAGGACTTTGGCTGACGAACGATCGCTTTAACCATTTGTCTACTCTACTGCCCCTGATAAACAAGAATGAAATACGTCTGTATACATGGCCCTTGAACTTCTGCCGAATAGGCTGAAGGAATGTTAGAAGAGTCTGGGTTGTTTAATCACTACGCCCCATGTGCGAAATAGCCACTGGTCAGGAAGCACGTGGCTTGTGAAAATCCAGTCAAGCCAGTAAATCTCCACAGGCACTCCTAGCTACTAGTAGTGAATTTTCATGGAGTCATTTTGTAAATGTATCACTCTCTCCGACTTGTTAAGCTATATTTTAATACGCTCACCATTCGAGGTCAGACTGTTCACCATAATGGCAGCTTAATGATGAAACCAGTGTCGTGCCAGTGTTATTTTCATCTCTTTTTGTAATCTTTTGCCCAGTTTCTTCATTCAAATTTCGGGCTGGTCACTACGGAATAGTAACTTTCAGACAAACCTATCCAGATTAGGTAGCAATATTTCTGTTTCTAAGACTGACTACGCCACGTACTTTAGTAAATAGACCGGTGAAGGTCCGGTTGTAGAAGAGGCCCCATGCTTGCTATAAAAGGCGACTAAAGGGATCGGGTGGTCAGGTTCGCTGACTTGGTTGACACATGTCATCGGTTTTCAATTGCGTGGATCGATGCTCATGTTGTTGATCACTGGATTGTCTGATTCAGACTCGATTATTTACAGACCGCCGCCATATAGCTGGAATATTGCTAAGTGCGGCGTAAACCTCGACTCATTCATTCTTTAGAAAATACGAAGCAGAACTCTCACGTACAATGTCAAGCTGGTACGAACTAGGGCAATTTGCCCTGTTCTAGGTGCACCCGTGTGCCTAATGTTCGCCGAAACTGCGTCATAGTAAACACATACAAATATACAGCTAGAGATTTCCAGACAGCATGTGAAACTCCTGCATGGCATACTTTACAAGAATCTCATGATAGCGATCTTTGCAGTGAGCGCCGTTCTCGGTGTATGTAGTCGGCGACATGTAGACGAATCTGTCTGACGTATGAGCTCGATTATTACAGTGAAATTTATTCTGCAAAATTTGCCCCCACAATGTTGTCAGAATCACAATATTATCAACATCTCCGGCCGTGACTAAACATTATATATATGCACAAAACTTCATTAAGGGCCTCTGTACTTTCGCAACGTTAGGTTTTCAACACCCATCTCCCGGGGTGACCCGTTTGATCGTTCGGAATCAATGTTGATCTTAAAAAAATTGCTCATTTTAGGATGACCTTGGAATGTTTATGTTCAGTTTACTTGTGAATGTGAACATTCAAAATGTCTTCCACCATTTGAGGTCAATACCCAGTGTATCCTATGTGTCTGTATGACAGCCAGCACTGTCCTCCTCATACCAACCGACAGCGTCCAGATCCTCTGAAGGGGCCATTTCCGGTGTAAAGCAGCTTCCAACTGGGCCAGGTTGTGTACAGGAGGATCCCTTTGAGGCACGTTCAGGTTCTTTCAGACAATATGATGACAA
Source organism: Haliotis asinina (assembly GCF_037392515.1). Lineage (NCBI taxonomy): Eukaryota > Metazoa > Mollusca > Gastropoda > Lepetellida > Haliotidae > Haliotis > Haliotis asinina. The sequence continues at coordinate 68,231,727 of NC_090281.1, read as the reverse complement.
CTCAGTCCGTTAGTCGCCTCTTATGACCATGATGACAAGCATGAGTTACCCAAGACCAATCCTTATCCACTTAACAAGAGTCATCAGGAGATGACATATCCCCCCGGTCACCACATATTTGAAAGGACAAATCATCTGACAGTTACTTGATGTTTTCTTAGATTAAGTTTGAATCGTTTTCATGGATGTCATGAAAAATATAAATGCCATATATCTGTAAACAGCAAGAGGCACAACTTCAAGATTCGTCTCATATATCTGCCAAGATCTGTTGAAAAATACCAAATGGTTTACGACTTGTGCTCTGGAAACGAAGCCTATCCCTCCATTTTGAAACTAAGTCAGAATTGTTGCCATGGAAACCAGGTAAAATAAAAATGCGAAAACATTGTAAATAGCAAAAGGCACCACTTTGTGGTCTGCTTCAAATATCTGCCATGTTTTGCTGCAAGATACTGAATAGTTTTTGAATTGTGCTCCGGAAACAAAGCTGATCCCTCCATTCTGTGACTAAGTCAGAATCATTTCCATTGAAACTGCAAAACAGCAAAAGGCACAACTTTAGGGCCTCCCCTACATATCTGCCAAGTTTTTTTTTGGCAGAAAGATATTTAGACGTTCTTGAGTTGTGCTCCAAAAACGAAGCCCATCCCTCCATTTTGAGACTAAGTTTCCATGGAAACCCAGAAAATTATACATCCCAAAAAACTGTAAATAGCAAAAGGCACAAGTTTAGCTTCTGATTGGTATATCTACCATGTGAGTTCTGCTCTGGGAACGAAGGCCATCCCTCCATTTTGAGACTTGTCCGACGTCCGAAATGTTTTCATGGAAACCGAGAAAATAATAAATCAAAACCATCTGTAAATAGCAAAAGGCACCACTTTGGGGTCTGCCACACATATCTACCATGTTTTACTGACAGATATTAATGAAGTTTTTGAGTTCTGCTCCAGAAACGAAACACACCTCACACTTTTGAGTCAAAAACGTTTCCATTGAAACTGAGAAAATAATATATCACAAAAATCTGTACATAGCAAACGACACCCCTGCATTACATGCTGGGGGGATAAAAAGACCAATGGCTTTACATAAAGACATAAGAGATTGGTGATAATCCACATTGGAACTGGTCTTCAGCAACCCACACTTGTAACTGTAAGATGCGACAATGTGATCCGGGGGTCAGGCTCGTTGTTTTAATTGACATATTTCATCGCATCCCAATCGTGTAGGTCAATGCACACAATATTGATCACTGGTCCTGATTTAATTATTTACAGACGTTAATGCTGATTGCAGGGTTAAACAACAAACAAAATGTCGGTTTGTATCAATGGTAATATGTGATCAAAATTCCACATTTTCCTACCTAAAGGAATTCATCAATAACATACATTACAATCTTTGATGAATGACTACTTATTTGTCCATCACGATATTATGTTTACCAAGTAAATTCATGATACTTCACTATTGTTAATATGTATGCTCTAAATACGTCTAAACACAAAACTGCATATGACAAAGCCTGCACTCGTTAAAAAATTAGTTGAACATCTTTATTTCATCACATAAAATTTGAAATATCACAACATGACTACCACAGACTTGAGGCCATCAATCATACGTCAACCAACTCACTTGTGCCTCCCTCAGCATTCAGCAATGGGCTAATGACAAAAAAATTGAAACATAATGAATAGAATACATGTAAAACTTCTAAAATAATAACAATTCACGACAACTGTCAGCAACCTTATTCATTTCACACATGCTTCAGGGTGAGCTGGTTCCTGATGGCTGAGGGCACAGTGCCATCCTTCAACATGTCTGGCAGGGATGTTCCCAGAGCTTGCCGTGCCTTCAAGCAAGACAATTCTTTCAGACTTTTCAAATTTGTGTTGAAAGAGGCAAGCTTCATCTTCAGGGCTTTGCCTCTAGGACCTCTGAAATATTGGGGAGGGACATGTTTCTCAATGTGTGGTTCTGCAGAAACATCATACCCTGCAGCCAGAAGCATGTCAAGCATCTTTGTCCCCACATCAACATCCGGGCATGTGATGACATGGCACAAGGTGGTCAGGTTTACCTTGAAGGACTTTGTTCTTAGAGGAGCATTCTTCCTGATGAGGTATCTCAGGATGTTAATATGTCCACCTCTTACTGCAGCACGCACTTCATCATAGATTGGGGACGTCCCAGGACGAGCTCCTGCTCTGTACAATCGCTTCACCATCTTGAAGCCACGTAGCACAGCGGCATGAAGGACTGGCCTTCCTTCAAAGTTCTGCTTGTTCAGTGGTGAACCTGCCTCGATGAGACAATTGATGTTTTCCTCGGAGCCACTCATGACTGCCCGAAATATCGGTGTTGCTCCAAACTCATCAACTTGGCTAACATCTGCACCATTTGCAACAAGGAATTTGATGACTGGAGAATAGTCATATGGTTCTCTGGCTGCCAAGTGCAGAGCTGTCATATTTTCATCATCAGATATGTTAATGTTAACACCCATGTCCAACATTCTCTTAAGATGTGGCAAGCTGCCTTCTTTTGTTGCTTCAAAGAATGGATGACAAGATGGATGAAAAGGGAAACCTTGTCCACAGAGGTAGTTAAATATCACAACGCTCCCGGCCCGAACTGCTATTTTCAGAGGGGAGTCAACTGCACTTCCAATTGCCATTTTAGTACTGGCAGATATTTGTCTGTCCTTGAACCAGTTTATAATTCCATAGCCATCTCTGTTAAATATGAGATCTGTTAGGGAATACCATGCAGTCTCTGGCACCTCACTCTCATAACAATAGTCGTCATCCAGCAAGAGGTCAAATGGTGTCTGAGTGCCCTGGATATGACATTTGTGAAATGTCGAGGTTTTGCAGGATTTGTATGGTCTAGTGACAGATATCAGACACTTTTCAGACGTGGCTATACGGCCACTGCATTCTTCATCATCTGGCATGTGTTTATCATGTGATTGTTCTTCTTCATCGTCAGATGCTGCTCCTGAGGTATTGTCACTTTGTAAGTCAACCACCATTGGACTCTCACCACTGTTGGTATTACCTGGTGTTTGTGAGGGTTTGGTATATTCCTGAAAATAGTAAATATATAAATCTTAACTATAGTTTACAAGTCAAAGCATGGTTTAGCTCCTGCTCACTCACAGACAGGATCCTTCAAGCCCACACACTCACTCCTATCTGAACAAACATCTGTTGATAGTTGCAAGTCATTTAGGAAAGGTTATGGTGACAGGTCATTCCTTCAGAACACAGTGTCACTGAACCATCTCCCTTCAGAAGTAAGAGAATCAGAATATTAACAATCACTAACAAGCTGTTACAAGACTATATTTTCATTTAAGCAAGAAAGCCTTTCACATTATCACGGTCAGAGTACTTTTCAGTGATTGACTTCACCAATTCCTACTTCATTTTAATGTGAACAATCTTTTCAATCACTGTCATAAGATCAGAATTGTTATACTGGGCTAAAGTCAAAGAAGTTTGTTTGACTTGCACCACATGCATAATGAGATGAAACGCTTGCTTGGTGCATCAGATCAAATCAAGATGTCTATGGGTCAAACGCATTTATGACAATTAAAATACAGATACATAAACTGGTTTAAATAACTTACATTCACATCTCTGATTAATGTTTCTTCATAACTTTTAGAGCTTTTGAAGAACTAGCTCCCAAAATCATAATTTTTACATTCGGCACCAAAAATATCTGCTCAGAATTGTGCTACTAATTTACTGAATTTTATTTTCATTATATCATGTATGTGAACAACATGCAGCAAAACATGCTGAAATGATGGCACTTGTCAGCATGTTAATAACCATTCTTTCCTAGACCTTTATACCTAATTGACATAATGAGTTTATCTACAATAGAAGCATGTCGAAAATGAGACAATATAAATTTCACAGAATTTATTGACTGGATTAACTTGGCTTTGTACCAAATGTATTTCAGAAAATAAGAACAACAAAGAAAAAAGACACTTTCATTTAGTGACATTTGAAAGAGATTAAAGTTCTGAAACAAACAATTTTTTTTTCTGATGTACTTCTTCCAAAATGTTTCAACTTGTTAACCTGGTGAACAATCGTATTTTAGTACTATATGGGTATTTCTGAGCACTGATATGTAGCTCTGACTAAATCACAATTGCATGGTGGTACATGATTAATTCCAGTTAATAGTGAAAGATACTGAATGGTGAGCAGGAATACCAACACTATTTGGGGCCCAAAAGAAGTACTGGAAGTAAATAAATGTAATACTTGTCTGCTGGTCTCTTTGACATGGTGCACGTTTTCATGAAAGGAAGATTCCAGACAGAAATGCACATGATCAGATCATTATGAAGCTCCATACATTAAAAATTGTGTTCATGCAACACAAACTACTTTAATTAATTACTCGTTAATTGGAATGAGCGCAATGCTAGGAGGAAGCGATTCCTATCTGTGGAAGACATTCCTGAACCCTTGCTCCGGTGCGTTACGAAACACTTCCCTGTGTAATTTTATCCACTTAATTGATTTTCATAAAACAAGGAGAAAAGTGTAATTTTCACAGATTAAGTGTACTGGAGTAATTTAATGCAAAATCATAATAGGGTTGGCATTTATGGCTGAGTGATCACAGAAAATGCTACAAAACCTGTCTTGGTGGATATCGATGTACAAAGGTAAGGATGTGTACAATGGAATTTAAAGGAAATGCTTCAAAAAAACTGTAAAAATACCTGAAAGGTGTTTCAGATATCAGAAGATCAGATTTTTCCATCCATTTAAGGCACAATTTCACACATTCTTGACAGTATTTTGGCCTATATTACATATATTGGGGACTTCTTGGGACACTCACTTTAGCTTCCCAATGATGCAATAAAAATACTTATTATCCTTTACAACTTGCCTGAAATCAATTATTGAAATATTGAGACAAACAGCTATTGAAAAGAGAGCACTTACTGACTAAGTCACCATACAACTACACTGTACATCGAAAACTGTCACAATTTTGTCAGTGTTTGCAGAACTGGTTTCAATCACACGCTGGTAGAGGGTGGGAGGGTCAATCTAATGCAACATTGCCAAAATTCATTTGAACTGTTCAATTTATTACTGTTATCTAAACATGTAATTTTCAAATAAGTAACACAGCCGAGTGTGGGGTTAACATGGTTAAATAGTGCCTTAAGGCACACTGAACATGAAACCTGCCGTCTGAATTGTGTCATGCCTTGTGATTGTACCTCTTGCTGCTCTTCATCTGTGTCACAGTAGTCACTCTCAGATTCCTCATCCTGGAAGGATGCGTAGGAGTAGAAATCATTATCCCATCCTCCACCATCCTCATAGTCACCATCTGCCGTGGAGTCAGATTCGTCTTCCTCTTCTGAAGTCCAGGACTCACACTCTTCCCCGCATGTGGACATGGCCTTGGTAAACAGAGGAGGCAGATTTACTAGATTTAATGATGGGAAGTTGTATACCTTTCCAAAAAAGCAGGGGATATTCCATTTTGCAAGCATACTACTATCCAATGCCAATGAATATGAGATAAAGTAATATCTACCCACACTGATGAAACATTTCCAAAGGAATGGAATAAATTGTCACATTTCCCCTTAGTTTCTCTTCATCATCTGTTTCGTCGTTGGCTTCATCATTTGCACTTTATCAATGTCTTAAATCAAATATCCCCTAATTTTTTAATGGTGTACAAGAGGGTAGTGTGGCCCTTATTTCAATGATTCATCAGTGTTTGTGTTAATGCAGAAACCTGCGTTTTTCATGTAAAAAAATAATACATACACACAAACATGCATTTGCATGCGTGTTTTGGACACATAGATTCCCATGTGCTTAACTGTAAAAAATACATTAAAACAGCAACATACATAAAAAAGAAATTTTGAAATGATTCTGGATTGTAATGAACATTTTATGCACAAACAATTTGGACCACATATTTATAATTTCATTTCTGTATGTACTCTTACAAAACCTAACGCGAACACTGACTCATATTGACTTCATATTCAACTTTTAAACACCCACAGGGATTAAAAAATCCCATCGCCTGGTGCACAGGACAAGTCAGTTTTCATTTCTGGCAATCAGATAACGGTATCTTACATGTTCCTGGGCTGCTAGATAATTTCTGCTTCCAGTTTCTAACTGCAAATATACTTGGATTTTATTTCATATCTGCTCTAAATGTAGCTATTACATTTTGCAAGGATAAGAAGCAGAGTTATTTTTTTTTGCTATTTTCACTTCTTCATAAATAGTCTAGTAAACATTAACATAAAATACCATGTTGATATATTCTCTCATAATTACATCATCATGATTGTGTCTGAAGATCAGGGCAATTGTAAAATTAGTCAGGACAAGTTATTTACTGAAAGTCACTTGCCCTATGGCAAGTGGCAGTAAAAAGAAATTTTGAACCCCTCAACCAGCTTAGACTGGAATCATGCATCAGCCAGCGAGCCTGACCACCCAGTCCCCTTAGATGGTATGGACCCCATCTGTCTGTTGTCTGGAGATTCAAAGCACGAGTCACCAAGGCTACTTGTAACCTTCGTAATTGTGTGTGGCCTATTCTGGTTTATTTCTGTAATTCTCAGGAATAACTAGATACATCTGCACATTGTGTAACAGCATGTATGTAGTTGAATCAGTTAGCTATGGATTCTCACAAGCTATTAAGTTGTGGTGCTGAATTTGAATGTTGCTCGAGATGTACCTTAATCAGATCCGCATCCAAAAGTCACCAAACTAAAAAGTTACTCTACCATTTTTATTGTTTCTGAGCATGTTTATTATTGTTTGGTGTCAGTTTTCATACGAGAATTGCTGTGAAGCAAACTCATGAATTTGAAAACAAAATTCTATCACTATTTTTCTGTTATTGATCATCTATAAAGGAAAGGCAGGAAATCAAAAGTATGGTTTAAAAGTTAATTGGCTTACATGTCGACACTTCATGACAAACGTGAGCAGTGCAGTTTCTCTTTTGGCATTGCAATATTTTGGTGCCATTTACACATATGGCCAAGCCAATTATGTTATAATGTTGTTTTCTTTGTTAAATTGTTACATTCAGGAGCTATATCTATCCTCCTCTTTACGTTCCATTTACACTTGACAATGGTACAAGAATCTGTATTGAAACATCGTTCTCACAAATAAAAGATGTTGTTATCCATAAAGTTGGTTCTATATTGTTTACGTTGGGTCTACTACGGTGGGTAACAGTGCTGGTAAAGAGTCTTACGGAGTAGTTGATATTTGGTAGTAACATTTGACTTCTTGCCTCCTAGTCTGTCTCTGAATCACTTTATATTCTCCCTACTTCCAAGCCCTCTCTACAGTGCTAAAGCCTTAAATGAAGCAAGTCAACTAGCTAGTGACCAGTAACTCTTATCGCCACATACTACTTATTGCCAACACCTGTCTGTAATGCATGCACAGACAGTATTTCACACATTGACACATCACAAAAGGAAGAGACTACAAGAGTAAACATTACATTGTAGATGGTACAAATATGAATCCCCTCAGAAGAGTAAACCCGAACACGTCAGGGAAATTCAAGTGACCATTGGTGTGTTGAAATGAGATTTCATATATGATGACAACTGAATGAGATTTCATATATGATGAGAATTGAATGAAAATAATTCTGGCTGTGTTGTGAATCTTTGAAATATTACACTTCAGTCCGTAGAAAGTGCAGATTTTTATTTTTTTCTAAACATACCCATAACGCCAACACTTGATCACTAAACTTTGAATTGACTCAACAGTTTACGATACCAGGGAGCCGATATGGAAGGGTAGAAGAAACTCCTTGAAAAGCCGCTGAAAACCCGCTATGTCTCAGGTCATTGCGAAACCAGTGTAGCCAATATGGTGGCAGCATAGTATTTAAGACTGAGCCCGGTTTACTTTCAAAAGCTGATTCACTGTGTGTTGTAACAACTGAAATCCTACATGTAGAAGATAGGTTAACTATTTTGTCACTCCAGTTTAAGCCAAATAATTGGTATTAGTGTCCGTATTATCACAGCAGATTTGTAGTAAATTTTCAAGTCGGTATGTTATAGCTAACTGGCTTCTATTCTCGATTCTCCGCGAAGATTGTGCCGATAAAAACTTCTTTCACATATTCGTTTAATTTTTAGAAGGAAAACATACCTTTGGTTGAAAGGTATTTGCAAGTAATAGTGACAGTTTAATGACTTAAAAATTGCTAGGGTGATGCGCCATTGAAATGCCATACGCTGTTGTTTGAGTATTCCTAGTTACTTCCTCAAAAACATCTTTCACATACACCTTTAATTCGGGGAATATACTATCAGGTGAAATGTGTTTGCAAGTAATAGTGATAGTTTCATAATCTAAAACAAAATGTTAGGGTGTATTTGAGGTGTGTGAAAAATATGACATATTGCTGACCTGACCTGATTTGCCATTGACGCTGGAGGGATATAGTTCCATAACTTTCTTTCTTGTTGATCTTATTATTTGACAAAACTGGAGAGGTGTTTTAGAACGCTTTGTGACAGTTTTACACTTTATTTTTGAGAGCAGTGTGACAGTGTCAGTTAACATTTTGTTAATGTCCATTCCATTCCCCACATGCAATAAGATATCTGAATTAATTATTAATGTAAACAAAAATGTCTCAAAGTAGATCTTTCAAAAAGGACAGCATGTTCTCGCGATACTTTTGCGTTCTTTTACATGTTTTGGGAGGGAAGGCCACAGTGTGTCATTTATTCCTTCATTCACTCACATGTGTACTTCTTTCTTTTATTCTTTTTTCTTATTTCTTTCATTGATTCACATAATTCTTGCTCTTAATTCTTACTATAATTCATTCATTCATTGTAAAATTCTGACTGATACAATAAACTGGCTGAAGTTCTGTCAAACAACTGAATTTGCGCTGGGAATGAGCCAAGTCACTATGAGCATTGGAGAATGACGAGGCACACATTAGTTAGTACAAATAGTAAAGAAAGCAAGTGAGTGACCTATCCCTGTTGTAGAGTATCCCTGACGATACTGACAAAATATTCCTAGAGGGGGCACTTTTAACCTTTTCTTTAGGTTTTTTCCGTGAGAAAACAAACATTAGGTTTGAAACACAATAGGTTTATTGCCAAATTTATGTCACATTTAGTGAATAACATGAAAAACTCAGAAATGGCGATAACTGGTCTTCGTAGATTTAGCTTTTGGTAAAGCACAATAATCAATATACACTACCGGCGTACCGCCCTTCCTCAAGTCCTGTTCCTCTTGGCGGTGTTTCGGTGTTTCGGAGAAACACGATCGGCGACAATAAACAAGCAGGAAACGTCGGTGATTAGGTCATCTATAATCGAGATAAATTGTATCTGAGTGTGTAAAGAAACAATTTAGGAAATCGTTAAAAAACGTTAAAAATGGCGATAACCGGTCGCTAGCCAGTAAAATTCCTCTATCTCTGGTCTCCCTGGGACTCCTTTTCAATTTCCAAGGTGTAGTTTGTTACTATCAAAATCATACATATTCAGAGATTAAGCATTAGTACATATTTCCTCCACGCTTCCTCTAAAATGGATTGGGAACCATCATAGTCTTGGGATGAAGATCTTGACCATGTGACATCGTGCCAGAACTTGAGTTGTGCCTCGCAGTCAGCACCAGTCACGACAAACTCAAAATGCGTTTCAAAAAGACAAGTATACATACCTTCTAAATTGTCAACGCTCAAAGATTGGTATCTACCTCACTGTGTTGTGAAATTGTTCATGCTCTTCTAAAATAATTCCCGCCACTGTAATCAAAAGAGTTATCCCCCTCAGGGAATGACTGGTATGATTGATTGAATGCGCATGCATCTTACTGTAAGACAAGCACCCAGTCTCATATAAACGCTTCGATTGGTATCCTCCCGACAACCTCCACGGAAGTACCTGCTTCTCTCTCAACGATAAGCTAAAAAAAAAGTCACAGAAAATGTACTCAAAATTTGGCTTTCAACACTTAGTGTATACCGTGATTAGATGCTACTATTGTTCAATATTTCTTATTAGAATTTATATGGGTATGAAACATATGTTAGAATACTATAATATATAAATTTGGACAGTTTACCACCTGGTAAGCTTCTGTTTATTTTTATTTCATTTGTAAAACATGTAATATTCTGTGTTAAATGTGGAACCTTTTTAACAGTACATTAATGCGCTCTTAATCAAGATTGACTTACCATCCTTTGGATACGTGAAGGTCCGGGGTAGAATTGGCCTTCAGCAACCTAGGCTTGCCATAAAAGGCCACTATACTTGTCTTAAGAGGCGACGAACGGGATCAGGTGGTCAGACTCGCCGACTTGGTGACACATGTTATCAGTTCCCAATTGTGCAGACTGACGCTCATGTTGTTGATCACTGGATTGTCTGGTCCAGACTCAATTATTTACAGACTTCCGCCATGTGCTGCGTAAAATTAACCTCATTCACTCACATACTATCTTTTGAAATATTCTACAAAATTCCCATGAAATCAATGATGTACTAACCTTTACATCCTCTGATATGTGACTCGAGGGGTCAGGCCTGCTGAAGTGAGATACATAGGTTGATGCATATCACTTGTTTTCAGTTGTGTAGATCAATGCTCGTTTCAATCATTAGATCAGCTGGTCCACACTCGGTTATTTATAAACCACTGGAGGCCGTGAGAAAGTGTTCACTTGTAACACTAAAAGCCCAAGTTCAGTTCCAAACGTGGGTACGACATGTGAAGCCCATTTCATGTGTAACCTGCCATATTGCCACAGTATTGCTAAACTGAGCTCGCTCACTCTCTACAAACCACCAGGATGTTGGTGAAGCAACAAAATTGATTGCAATATCAGGTTTACATACATCCTTAATATCTCCAGCATTTGTTCCAATAAATCTTTACTATATACTCTGTATTGACAGGTCAGCTTGATAATTTTATTACCTACCTTCTCTGGCTCTGCATTCTCACATAATCAGCTAAGCTGTTGCAACCAAGCTGTACAAAGCGATCTCAGCGCTACAACTATCTTAAGCTTATACTGGAGAATGGGTGTTACAATCATTGTAGTGCTAAGATCGCTTTGTGCAAGTGGCCTGTGTCAAGAAAGATAGCGGTTGCAGCTGCAAAGGTTTGTTCGCTGTTGAGCAAGTTGTGATTGGTATGCTCAACTCCCAATCATAGACACCTGATTGCATAAAAAGCCAGCCAAGGTAAGTAATAAAATTATCTGTCTGAGTCTTGTATATGCATTCGGGGTATTGTGTAGACTTAGCAGAAATTAACCCTGGAGATACCAAGGACGGTTTCCATACTGTGTCATTGATTTCTGAGCAGAAAATGTGCTCATAACAGAATCCAAAATGGACCCGACAGATGCACCACAGCTCCCTGAAATGGATAACATGCACTGAGGCATGAACCGAGGCTTAACTCCACCTCATGCTTGAAACATGCTATAGCTTTTCCATCCAGGAATGCAATGTGTGGAAAAAGAAAACAAAAATATCTATTATTTTCATACTTTGGTTTTTATTTACCATATGAAATTTTATGATTCCACCTTTGACAAGACCAGTTGTATGTAATGGTGTATCACTCGCTTCGACATCCTTCCCCAAACAGTCATAAAACAGCTTCATCACAAACAAAAGATCAGACCTACCATAGCAGTAGTAGCATCACACATAATATCAGCTGCACTTCATCCTCTAAAGATAAACATCACTGCTCCCTACTCCCTCTTGTCAGTACTTGTTAAAACAGAAACCAACTGTTCCACAAAGGAGTGGAAACAATTCACATGAGTCCTAATGTATTTCCTAGTTACTGATACAGTTACTGGTGAGTTAGTTATTAAATATTTCCTGCCAAAAACAAGAACCACAACTCAGGTTTTGCCATCAATGACTAGATATCATCACTTCTTTAATGAAGACAAAATAGAACAACACAAATTTGTGCTAGACCACATCATGACTGGTTGTGACAGATTTTCCGCTCCTAAATTCTGCGTAAATCAATGTAAATAGATTGTTAATGCTGTGTTTGATAATATGCTAATTTCAACATCTTTTTGCATGTCTAATAATGCTCAAGAGACTATTAGAAAGCATACACTGCCTCCAGTGTGATCACACATTAACCTAAATTAATGTGTAAAGCCCTAGTTTCCATTTACTAAATTAATTTCAGGCCAGTGAAACCACTGGCTCAGAATATCCCCTTTCAGTTAATATCTTCAAAGCACTAAATAACATATTTAGCAAATGGTCCTTGGACAAGTTAATTTTCACATAAATTACTTTTGATATTTACATAAATTAACAACAACAAAAACAAAATCCTAAACACAAAACATAATTCTTATTCCCCTCTAAAATTGTGCAGATGTGTCATATTTGTCTGACAACTTGTTCAACATGTATCTTCATAAAGACCTCCCACTTCAATGGATAAAGTTGGGCAAAGGAACAACTGAAAGAAAAAAGTACTCCTGATTTCCCATGAGACAGGGTAACTAGTGCTTGGTTTACAGTTAAAGACATTTTTTCTCATAAAGTAGTTGAAAATACTATGGAAGGAAATTCCAAGTAAAAGAAAACATCTGATCAACATTCAATACATATGGGTTATGACATTCAATGCACAATATTGGTTTTTAGGACTCCTCTGGAAACCAACTGCAGCAAGACACTTAATAGAGAAGGTCCACTTTTCCAGCCCTATCTCCTCCTCGCCCATGTTACACCACCATCTATGTCCCTTAACGACTGCACTTTTTTCAGTGATATTCACTCTGTGATGCAAACATGATTTCGAACACTGCTCATCTTCATTATCTGGTATCATCATGGTTTTGAGTATCCATTTATATATTCTTGCCTTGTTTCAACATTTGTTTACAAAAATACATTATGCAGTCTCTGACAAGTATTCTACATCTGTTAATATTCCAGTCATCTGTGAAGATCAGTTTCAAGAATAGTGAATGATTAATGAGGTTTTACGTTGCTTTAAGCAATATTCCAGCAATATCATGCAGAGGACACAACTTCAAGATACACCCACAATCAGCAGTAACATCAACCAAAACTGATGCCAACAGACAACTTCATCCCTGCACATAAAGGGCAACTCCTAACCAAGTACTCCATTATCAGTTCCAGTGTTTGAATAATACACTGCTTACTCCATCACTTGTGACTGCATACAACTGATATGCAGTGCAAATGGTTCATGGGAAATAAGCAAGTGCCTGACTAAACAGCCTTTTCTTTACGGGTTCCTCAACAGTAAGGTTCATGCACCTTTGTTTGGCTGATCTGACATCTGGCTGTTACACACAGCCTTAGTTTACCTGACTAGTGACCAATGACCAATACTATTCACTTAGTAGTTGAATATGTTTACAGGTACTGAAGGAACATACAGGCCTGCATTTTACTGACCATGAGTGTACATGTCCTGGTTTCCTTCACAAAACAAAAACTAACCTCCTTTTTTTGGTTTGAAAGGTCCAATCTACCGGTAATACATTTTTTTATTGAAATAATCTGAAGAAAATTTGTTTCCAAAGAACTGCAATAATATGACACTGTACAATACTTTTAACACAAAGCTATTTCTGGTAATTAATAATATATCATATGATCAGTTGGTGTCTCATGATCTCACAGAAATTATTCATGTAAATAAATGTACAATAATTATGGTACACAATAAATTTCAAACAATCTTTCCTAATATAAAATTCATGAGTAAACGATCTTCAATAAGAAAGCAAATCAGTTTCTCTTTTCATAATGCTTGTTTGACTAAGTGTCTGTATACTAGGGTTGTTTGTTTTCCAAAATATTAGATCTTTGCTGAATGGTATTTTCAAGTGAAATATACTGGATATATTTAATAGCTGACCTCACCTCACTGCAGCATGCACCTCAAAATGTTATTTAAGAAATTGGTTTTACAACAAAACCCCCCAACAAGATACTGATATAGTTCCAACAGACTGTCAGCCTTCCTTCCCTCAAAGCAGACAACAACAATTCTTGCACAACAGTGAAAGATTAGCAAACAAATGAGGGGAGATAATTTCATTGACTTTAACCATGTAGCAGAGTACTTACATCATGAATAATTAAAACAGGATCTGTGTTTCATTTGGATCTCTTAGTATGCCTGTGACTGATACAATAAAGACAAGATGGATACAGGTATTTTCATTGAGTAAAAATCATGAAAACATTTATGTGTGATAACTACACTAGAAAACTTCACATAACAATCCCTCTAACCTGGACTGCAATGAAGAAAGGCAAGATACATTTATGAGTGACAACGTCTTCACTGTATTATTATACAATGTCTTTGTATAGACACTCTGCTCTCTTGCTTGACAACCATCTGATGGTATATACTCAAATAATTTAATAATATAATAAAAACGTTGTCATCCATAAACGCATATTGCCTTCACTGTCATTTGCTATGATACAAAGTCCCAGTCAAATATGTCTTGGACAAGCATTTTGATTCATAAACAGAAATGGGCAAAATACAATGTTTTCAAGCCTGAGAATGTCATACGGTTATCCATCAATATTCAGTTGTTAAGAGCTGCATTCACGTTGGTACAACCCCTGTGGCAGACTCAAGACAAGGTCTGTTGAGAACTAATGACAAATACCAGAGTCTGTTGGCTAACTGACTTAATCAGATCTATTATTCAGCATGTTAAACTGGGTACTCTGTGATATTTCAATGATGTACTACAAGCCTTTATAAGGAATTCATCCCACCCAAATCTTATCATTCCTGTTATCATAGCACTGCAGGCTGATGGATAAAGTACCGGTAACATACAAACACTATTTTCCTCATAACAACCTGTTACCAAATCACAAGATACTGACAATTTTAAACAGATAGTACAAAAAATATTGAATGTGTTTTCAAACATTTAGAAGTAATTTCCATGCACTAAAATACATTTTCACACAAATATTCATACAAAGATGTATGCTTGGAACTTGGTTGGTAAAAATGTTATCATGAATATTATATTCTTAGCTGCTGAGACTGTTTTGATAAGAAATAGTAAACATGAGAACTGTAAGTAGAGCCTGACAATGATGTACAAGGTCTATTGTTAATAAGGCTGTTCTAACGCATATTTAGCACTTCCTGTCATACACCCATCAGTTCAGCCAGTCCGTCCCCGAGTGAACAGTCACCATACAAGAGAGACCCTAGCTGATGAATACAGCAAATATTTACATAATATCAGCAGAGAGACTACTCAACTCACAATCACTCAAGCTCCATAAATGCACACCGTACCACTTGCTTCTGGCATGGGATGTCATTCGAAAAAGGTCAACCACACTAAATACGAGTTTCCCAATTCTCTAATGTATGACTGCATCACGAACACAAGCCTGAAGACACAGCCTTCCTTAATTCTGTATCAATTTTTCAAGTTACATTCATAAAGTTTTACACAAAGCTAACCTGGTAATGAAGTATCAATACTCAAGTATTCAAGTAAGTATCGCCAGAAATGGGCTCTACATAATGTATCCATATGGTGAATTAAACCAGGTCTTCAGCGTGACAAGTAAATGCTTTAACTACTTGCTTACCCCACTGCCCCTATTAGAGAGGGAAATGGCCAACCAAATAAGAGTTATTTTGATCATCCGTTTACCTGTAATGGCTTCAATGTTTCTGGATTTGTGACATTAATACAATCCTTCAAATTCCTTTTGTATCCTTGTAACGTTTGAACAATTGTCCCATCTTCAATGATAAGGTGATAAATTCCTGACTCATTAGTGTGCAGTCAATCACACTGTATCTAATAAGTACCATTCTGTATCAGTTGTTACAGTATCATTCATGTTACAGTAAGACTGTATGTAGCAACAATGATAACAATAATAATACTGAGATATTACTTCTGAATGACATCCCATGCCTGGTGATATTTAGCATATCATACCTGCCTAACTCACACTATACACAGTACATATGTACACTTAAACAGGCAGGTTTACTAAGTCTTCTGTGACACAAAGTGCTATCGAGACAGTCACTTTCTCATGATATTCTCCTGTGAACTGCTAATCTTAGCTTGGTTGGGGCTGATACATGTTTCCCAATCAATTGTTCAGTAAATATGATCACTCATTGTCATACTTTCACACAGAAACATCATAAAATTGAATCGGCCATAGAGGTAATTTTGAGCTTGTCTGTGTAAATTATTCACATACTTTCAGAATAATACAACATTTGCAGATTATGGTTTCACCATTTTCCTGAATTATCACGGCCGTAAAAAATTCACTGTATAAAAAATTCACCTTATTAACTTAAGAATTTTATCCTAATCAGTGACAGCCATGCGACTCCTTAGTGGTTAAATGTAGTCATACTCTGCATCCCAGGACCATAGTGTATCTCCATGTATGCACAAAGTGGCCTTTCACTGTATTGTCCCCATGTCTACGGGGGTGATACACCAGTGACCATTAGTGACTTGACATCAGTCAACTGTTGTGTCCAATGCTTCTATGTATATACACTGTGCAGCACCTAACTTGCTGACACACAGTTTTGCCATTTATCATGTTTGATGCATACATACACATATTTACAATTCATCTGTACTCCTCTGGCATGGTAATTATACATTAGTCTAGAGAGTCAAGGTCATTTACATGACTTGAAAACCAGCTGCAACCTGTGCCATGACCCGAGATGTCCAGTGACTGGTGATGAAGTAATTCACACTGATAAAACCAAGTCAACCATACACAGGAAAAGAAATTCACAAAATGTCAGTTTGTGTTCATTCCACTTTTAGATGCTATCACATTGAGACGATATAAGCACCAATGACAATCTGACAATCCATAGAAACAGTGTTAAATCATATGATCAAGTCAAACAAGTCTCCAAGCAAATGGTTATTCAGGAAACGCACCAAGGTGTCGTTGTAGACTCCTAGTTCCGTTGCCCACACTCATCTGTGACACTAGGAACCAATGTTTTCATGTGTGCTTTAAAACCATTGAGCACTAACTTGACCCACTTCTGAAGGTAGAGATACTTTGGTCTCATGTAACACAGGGAATCTTCTTGTCCTCAACATCAAAATCCAGCACGAGCAGTTTTGTCTCCTCTGTGCCATTGCGACTGCCCACTGCACACACAAGTTTTGTGTTGTTGCAGCGAAGTCGCCAAACTACTCCTCCACTGCCACCACTGTCGAGGGCAACTAGGTTCCGGAGAAAGTCACCATGTTTCAAGTCCCAGATTTTGACTGTTCCATCATCAGATGATGTTATCACAAATTTCTTATTAAACTGGAGACAGGTTACAGCACTTTGATGTTTGTTTGGCCCTGAAAATGAAGAAAACCCAAGTTGTCAATGGCAGATTAAAGATCATTGCGGCAGATCTATGGGTATGATGGCATTAAAGGTCACATGCAATGTAAAACACAACTTTGCAGATTCTGATCCCAATCGGTATGCACTTACCAAAACAAATCATCACAAATGCCAATTCAACCTATAAAGTTGACAAAAAAAATTGAAAATGAAAAAAAAAAAACCCACGAAATCAGAGTTCTAACGTTTCACTATCACTAATATTCCCCCAGTGATGGGGGGAAAAAGTGATTTCACCAGCTGTGCTGCGCTGCGCCCATAAAGCATGCGCAGTGAATAGGTTTGTGGAACTTGAAACAGTATGCCTGCTCAGAGCATGAGGTCATGAGCAGTAGTCTAATCTTGGTTGAGTACAAAAACAAGTAAATAATCTACTTGTTACCTAAACAAACATGTTGATGGTAATAAGCAGACTCTGTCACTCTGTGGTTTACTGACATCTATATGTCTGCCTGCCTGTCCGCTAAAGACAACATGCAATGCACAACTTCAATCACTCACCACATGCAATTTGAAATTAACACCTATCCGGCTTATAAGCCATAAACAAAGAGCCAGCTAACTGTATTGGCAAATGAACCAGCCAGTGGAAAGATTGTGTTACACTTAAGTGCACACCCAATGGTTCTGACTTCGGTATCCCAGGCCCTGTTTCGAGCGTAGTAGACCAAAGTACAAAATACTGCAATTTATCATTTGCAATTGTACACTTATAATTTTGTCTATTTGTTTTTCATAATCAGCAATGCATACTATATGTCATGAATAAGTGATAACTGTGTTTCAATTATGTTTGATTTTTTGGTTGCATGTGACCTTTAAGTAAAGTATCAGAACACTATATGCCATATTCAAGTCACCAAACAAATGAAATGTGTCCATTTGAAAATTACCGAATGAGTGAGTATAGTTTTACGCCACTTTTATCAAATTTTGCAGCAATATCACAGCTGGGGTCACTAGAAATAGGACTAGAATAGAATTGAATTAGTCCTTCAGTATGATGAGGAGATGCTTTAGAAACTAGGCTACCCCATCATCCCCACCTGAAAACAGATTATCATCTTCTGCCTTCGAGTCATTACCAGATGATTCAACAGCTAAGAGAAGAGCAGTAAATGATGCTTCCTGTGCCTACCTTGGAGTGTCTGCAAGCACTGGCCAGTGGTGATGTCCCAGACCTTGACAGTAGAGTCTGCATTGCCCGACACAAGTATGTTGTCTTTCAGCTCTAGACCACTGGTCAGTGACTGGTGACCGATGAGGGTATGTAGACAGTTGCCTGTCTCCACATCCCACACTCTGATGGAGGTATCCAGCGATCCACTCACCACATGGACCCCATCAAACTGGAAAGACATGAACATCACAACACTGTATAGTAACCTAGTCAATGTTTAGACATCAGTCAAAGCAAAATCACAGTTTCTTTTTTGACTTACCAAACAATTCACAAACACAAAAGCAATTGTTGTTCCTTAAGATTTTAAATTTAAGTTGTCAAATTATGGGTTCTACAGATCGGAGGTGTAACACTGAACCCAAATTCTATAATCAACTCAAACCAGGTAAAGTTAAGCAACATTGGATGGGTGAATCTTTGGATAGGTGACCAGTTTTGGCTGCCTGACAGTTCTAGGACTTCAGTCCTGCCCCACAACAAAGCAAGTAGGATACATATGGTCTCACCTTAGGCAAGTGCATTTGTTAAAAATTGCCTTGCCTCTGTTTACCTAAAGGAAAATGGGTAACCAGAAATAATGCATGTAACTGCAATCTTCCACCATGTAACAGGCAGCTTGAGTTATCTGGGGTAATAATGTGCTGTGTTTGATTGTTACCATACCTAGTGTGAAGCTGGACACTGTATAAATGGACACATTATTATTACCATTATCATTATCATTTTTATTATCATTCCATGGTCCCTTAGTCTTGCTGATTCCAAGATTCTGAAAATGGTTGTGTAATGATCAGATCTGGCAGGCTTAAATTCTTATTAGATTTCTCCAAGCTAAATAGCTGGGATCAGTCATTCAATGTTTCAGCTCCATTGGCATCGCATTGGTTCTTTTCGAGGCAACCTTGGAAAGTTAATGCTGGCAACCACATTGTCCAGATGAATGATGAAACTTACATCTTGACATATGCTCTTTTGGCCAAACTGAGCAACTGTCTAACACTTGCACTGACCACATGATCAACCATTTCATGGTACTAGTATTTCAATATTCCTGATGAAACATGGATCAGAAGTGCCATGACATCATTCAACTCAGGAAGGAGTTGTTGGAATCGATCGCCCTTCATCACATCCACATATTTTATTTAAACTTCCAACACAGTATGTGTATTAATGTAGTTCACTGGGATATGCAGTCAGACACTTATGATGGCCAACAAAGACAGACACATCTATCTGTCAATGTGGATATACAGATCTCTGTTAGAACACTAAACTTAGAACAAAATGCAATGAGATGTAGTATGTAGGCCATGCAGGGCAAAGGAGTTACAGAAGATGTTGCTTGACTGAAACATATTTGCAGTTCGATCTAGTAGGAGTAATGTTGATCATGTACTGCGGGATAAGTACATAAATGGTCAACTTTTGGCCTTCCCATCTGAAACTGTCAATTCCAGTGAAGTGGGGACAGCTTTCTGTAATGAGAGCCAGTACTGGTTCTGCTAATTGCAGACAGCTACTTATCAATAGTACAGATTACAGAAAATACTTCAAATCAGAAGCAGCAAGAAGTTCATTAGGAGTAGTATCGTTCCTTTTGTGGGGATAGCTTCAGATCTAGGCCCCTTCGTCATTATGTTCTTGATGGATCATCTGTGGGTCTGGCATACAGGTTGAGCTCCTCATCTAGCGTAAACCTTGGCCTTTAGTACCATTTGTATACAATCCACACAATCAGCCGAAACTGCCCTGAAGTGTGATTGGTGTGGCTGCTGTGAGGACCATCAAGTTGTTTTGTTGTCTGGCGGCACATGACAAGGCCTGTAAACAAGTTCCAGCTGGGTCGAGGTCAGAAGGATCTGGAACAAGTTGTTGGTTCTGCTGACCTTTGAGAGTAAAGGCATCAAACATCTTTACCTGCTTCTTCTGTCTTGTGGTCCTCAGGTTGTCGGATTGCTATGTCCATTTACCTATCTGTAGAGCAGATTCTGTCGATAGAGAGTAGACTGTCTCCCGATATCAAGGTTGTGAGATTATGTCCACCTACCTGTAGTGAGTAGACTCTGTTTGTATGTCCCTGAAGTGTGTGTAAACAGGACTCCGTCTCTGGATCCCACACACGGACAGTGTAGTCATACGCCCCACTGACCACACGCCGACCATCATACTGGACACACCGGACAGCTGCCACATGGCCCATCAGGACATGCAGACACTGGCCAGACTCGATGTCCCATACGCGGAGGGTGGCATCCCGAGAACCGCTCACAACTCTGTAACAATGGACAGATGTGATGTTCAGCAAATACCCACAGAATAGAAAGAGCATCACCAAGATTTATCGACAGGAAGGGTTTGATATGGCAGAATCAATAACACATCAATATCAACAATACTTGGGAAAAGTCAATGACACCATTAACTCATTACTGAATTCTTCTTGACTGAATGTCTTGAACTCTAAGCAACAAGTTGCAATTTTCAGCTTCATTCATGAAACTCTCCCTGATCAGGAGGTTCAAGTAAAGCTGTTCAGCTGTCAAATATCTGCAAATAGCAAAAAGCACCACTTCCAAAATCTGTTTGATATATCTCCCATGTCTTGCAGAAAGATACTGATCAGTTTTTGAGCTGAACTCCTGAAACAAAACCCAACCCACCTTATAAAAAGATACATGACTTAAGGTTGCACTCACTTGTTCCCACAGAGACTCATGCACCTGACAGTGGATGTGTGACCATACAGTGTGTGTTTACACACACCCGTCTCAGCATTCCACACCTTGAGCGTACGGTCAGTTGAGCCGCTTATGACGGTCAGACCGGACATCTGGGATGACCACACCCCTCCAGTGTGACCCACTAGAGTACGCAAGCACTGAAGTAAGAACATACAAAGATGATAATCAGAACCATTCTAATGAAGAAACTTGGATATATGCAGTGATCTTTTCAGTTATTTGTATAATATGAATTTAGGGTTCAGCATGGTCTTGAAGATCTCTGAATTTCAAGTTGATTTGTGTCCAGGTCAGATGCAAAGAGTGGTTGAGTTTGATCTTATGCCACACTCAGCAATATTCCAGCTATATGGAAGTGTGTATATAACAAGGCTGGACCAGGCAAAGCAGTGATCAACAGCATGAGCACTGATTTAGGCAACTGGGATATGATGATGTGTCAACGAAGGCAGAGAAGTCAGCGAGCCTGCAGAGTCTTCAAAGTCAACTGTGGCACATAGATCACAGCCACCCTTTTTGTCAGCTGTTAAAACAATCATGTGTCACTCAGGACCTATTCCACAACCCAAACTGTTCAGTTTTCAAACACAAACTCTCACCTTGCCAGAGATAGCCGACCATACTTTGAGTGTGTTGTCGTCTGACCCACTGACAATACGAGTCCCACAGAATTCAAGGCAAGTGATCACATGATCATCATGGCCTTTCAATACCTGAAACCATTGATTATATTATCATATATCTCACTTCAAGCAGCATTTGAAAAACATGGAACACACAATTGTGTTTTCTTTACGACAGGTATCATTGATGTGTGTAGCAATTCACATTCGCTACAGAAAACTGTCATGTAAGTGTTATTGATAGAATTCTGCTGTACCTTTGGAGGTCTTATAGCACCGGTACGCCAGTTTTGTTCGATTTGATACTGCCTCATGTAGAGAGCCTTCCACGGACTACGATGCACTCTTGGCTTCTTGAACTTGTGACTGCCATAAACGAGACTCTCATCCACAGACTCTTCCCGACACTTCTCACGCCACAGGAGGTTGTCCTCAGCCAAGATCCGCCAGTACCGACAGGTTTGAGCAGCTCTAAGCAGATCCTTTGGCTCAAGGAACGATAATACATACAGAGCCAACTGAAACAGAAGCAGAACATTATGACAGGTCAAAATGGTTTCCTTTGTACGGGACAACAGTAATCAACTCTAGTAGTACTTAAATCCACTGTTTGAATGCACAATGACAGAAAGGCTTGTAAAACAGGGTCAAGCTTCACAGTACTCTGCTCACTGAAATGGCAAACAGTCTGTTCTCATAAAGATGCAGAGTAAAATTGTTATGGGACTGTCTGTGAAAGTCCAGTTTCAACCAGTTGGAATTTTGTGGCTCAATCATTGCTCAACCAGTTCCCAGTTATGTCTGTTCTACCCGCCAATGAGATTACACCTTTCATATCATTTGCTTGAAACAAGTTCTGGGAGTTATAAGAGAAGAAATCTTTGTGCAGAAATTGACCAGACATACCTCTTTTGGCAGTAGTGATATGAAGTCCCTCTGAAACTGGGGCTCAATGACCTGCATCATGTGACGGACCTGAGTTGGCTCACAGATAGCTATCAGCTCATCCACGGCCATGAGCCGCTCGGCATTGCTCCATGCCTGCATGGAGACATAACATACAACATGACTTAGTAACATCAACATCAGTACTCACAGACCTTACAAATATCAAGCATGTCTCAGGTACAATATATCTCAAGCATAACTAATGTACGGTATGTCAAAAATAAGTGTCACCATCAGAAAATACACTGATAAAGATAGAAGGAAGTGAAATTATAGAAAATGATTAGGTACCCTGTCGACAAAGAATGTTTGACATGTATTTTGCGTATATTACGCTGATAACAGTCATACACATACTTTCGTTGAGTGACTACTTCAGTATGTTTCCCAGTATTTAGAGGCCTAGAAAAGCTGCGTGTCCAAGTAAAATATGCACAGAAAACTTCCAATCACGCATTTAAAAATAATGGTTGCATACCAATTATGCATTTAAAATGTTAGATACACAAAAGTTTATAACATGTAAACAGAATACATTTATAAAAATTGCTTGCATAATTAAAAAGACCTTGATTGCTACGAAGGTGTACTGTCAGTATCATCCTCGATATCTCCATGATATACTTTCCAATAAGTCTCCACTATATTGGTATTGGATGTGCAATTTTTTTTCTGAAACCGTTTCCATTATATTTAAGTTGGTCGTGATTAGGCATGACATGAGGCAGCACAAACGTGTTTAGTAAATATGCTCAACGACATACCATGGTGAGTAAACTCACTGACATACCCAC
This sequence comes from Haliotis asinina, assembly GCF_037392515.1. Classification (NCBI taxonomy): domain Eukaryota; kingdom Metazoa; phylum Mollusca; class Gastropoda; order Lepetellida; family Haliotidae; genus Haliotis; species Haliotis asinina. The sequence continues at coordinate 68,207,869 of NC_090281.1, read as the reverse complement.
ATATTTGTAAGCAGTGGGTAACAGAAAATGCAACACACACTCAACATATATAATATCCATTATTGACAAATACAATACGTACAGTACCAACATAAGCTAAACCTTATCTGGAGCTCTGAGCATTGCTTCACACGGTGCCTCACCAAGGCAGAAAAAATTGGATCATTCAAGGTAACTAAGTACATAAATAAAATTCACTATTCTATAATAAAGCTATTCAGATAGACCTATTATCTGCACATAATACTGATGAATAAGGATTACAGTACTGTGTGAAAGTATCGAAGGGATGTGTTTACCTGGAATGTCTGTAGCCACTCTGCCAATTTGGGAGGGGGATTCTCCTTGGAGGGTATTCTCTGTCTGGAGATGGGAACAGTGGGACGTGTGGACAACTTCCAGCTTGCAAATGCACTGATCACACAAACAAAATCTCCCATCATATAACTATTTTTGCATCTGCTGACCTTACTTTGACAACACAGTTAAAACAAAATGCTGTTCTGTAACTGTCAGTATCATGAGTGGACAACTTTCTTGGTAAGAGAGGACATGGGACAGTGATTAAAATAAAATCCCATCAAACTGACGTCAGAATTATCTCTTGCCTAAGGGTAATGTTCTTAACTGGTTCTTAATACTATAATAATTACATATGATAAAGACAGACAATGCAACAGCGTGCAAAAATCACTGTAGACCGAAGCCACAATTGAAAAAGCTAGCCTTAGAGGTTATAACTTGTGTATGTTACTCAGAAAACAAGGCAGATAAGTAATCGTGGCACGTCTAATAAGCTGATCCTGGCATAGCAAGGACACACCACCTAGGATAATATAATATGGAGCTCGCACCACCAGCACTATGGTCAGTTAATCAGTTAACTAGCTCCCAAACTGACCTGTGTCCATCTCCAATGCCACAGAACTTCTTGCTGGGGGAGGCACCATCATCTTTACTGCTGCCTTGCTTCCTCCTCTTCACCTGAAGCAGAAACAATATATCAGTCCATAATGGCAGTAAACCTTTGACCTTCATACCTCAGTACGTGTCACAGTTAGACATATTTGAGGTAGGGAAAATATTTTAATATAACTGATAATTTGGAGAGCAAGTTGTCACTGTATCTTCTGTATCTACACCCTGAGCAAGACATAAAGAGGTATGTTAGATATGTTCATATTATTCCATTCACTTGCTAATTATGAGCAACTAGCGCATAGACAGGTGCCATCAATTCAACATGTTTTGTGCACTTTCTTTGTGTATACCATGATATATATACAAGAATATATGCAAGTTACTGCTACAAATTCTGAACAGGTCTTTGTATCGGAATCGAGAAATCACAATTTTTCAAGTTTCCAAAGATCCTAGCTCCAAAAGTAGAGCTTCAATTTTTGAGATCTATGTCTCATTTTCAGGTAGATCTATTGGCTTTCAATGCATGTATAGTTTAATAGGGTTGTATGTAGCTATCACTGGTGAAATGAACTTGGTTTGTTGACCTCGTTACATCCCTTTCCTTTTATACAAAGCTAATACCCCATCACTGCCAGTGCGTACCATGATGGCAGTTTTCAGGATTACAAGCCCCAGTGGTTTACAATGTCTTGGTAGTCTTGGATCAGCTAGTTGATTTTATACAGTAATATTCGTTTATAACGAACTCAAAGGGACTGTTGTTTTCAGTTCGTTGTAAGCGAAGTTCGTTCTAAGCGATTCGGGAATGTTCGTGAATATTCGGAAATTACCGAGAATCGTCACCACGCCACTGGTTTCAGACAAGATCATGTTCACACACAAAATAAAATAAGATAAAACCAACGAACATATAATTGTCATGGATCATTCATTTCATCATCGATCATGTATTTTATTACGCATCTTTAACAAAATCGGTAATTTTGTGCTTCTGTGACGTCAGCCAATCATCAACTGACTTGCTGTCAACAGACGAGCTTTCTCCGTGTGTCATGGCTGAACATATCCCTCGTCGCTTCTTAAATCTCTCTAACCACGACTGATTGGCCTTGAAATCTGTATGTCCAAGTCTGCTGTCATGTCAGTCTTGGATTTACCGCCTGCATCTACAGCTTGGATGATTTGGTATTTTTGTCAAGATCTAGAGCTTTGCATTGCCGTGACAAGCCCATCCATGCTGACTTGAAAGAAAGACTTCCCACATCGCTATTTATGCCTTGACAATGTCAACAAGATTCACAAGATTAAATAAATGATAACATTTCACAGGTAAGTTTATTTTATTATCCCCTTGATCCCCTGTGAGGAAGCCTGTTTGTTTTCACAAGCTAATTAGTGACACGTGAGATGACACGCAAGTGGATTCGGATCAGCTGTTCGTTATAAACACGTCAATTAACGCGTGAAATAGCACAGAGGGCCCATCAATTTGTTCGTTGTAACAGATAATTCGTACTATCAGTGTTCGGTGTATACGGTAGTTAATTCATAACAACATATAGGAAAGCAGTCGGGACTTCTGAATTTGTTCGTTGTAACCGGCAATTCGTTGTAAGCGTGTACGTTATAAGTGAACTTTACTGTATGCAGATTATGGGCACACTTGCATTATGACAAATCTTGCAAGTTGACGTCGTATAAAGAGATGTGGAAATGATATGCATATATGATCAGTGATCTAGCCGAGGACCAGCTTCAGAGCCTGACTTACAGTGTGTTTACAGCAGCAGCCTGATGCCTCTGTTAGGCGATGTCGACAGTGACAGTCTGGATGAACCTGCTGGCAGTCCTTCCCTTCTTCCTCCTCCTCACTGTCGTCGTTGTCTGGGTTGTCCTCACTGTCCCGCTCCTCGTCCTCGTCGCTGCTACTGCTGCTGCTGTCATCATCATGGTCGTTGTCAGGGCTCACATGGTCACAGTTTTCTTCCTGTGATGGCAGTTCCATGTTGTCTTCCACGCAGTCCCATGGCGTGTCAGTGTCACCCTTTACAGATATGATACTTGGTTCTAAAGTTTTAGTTAAAGGACATCTACTTCTTGAACAGAACTGGCAGTTACAAAGTGGCCTGATGCCAAGTGCGTAAAGCAACCATTGTCCACAGGGGTTAAAAAATATGTTGAAAAGCCACTTGCCATAGGGACTTGAAGAAGTAACGTTTCCTGACTAATATTCCTCTCGCCCCGAGTTTAGGACACAAAGCATGATGTTAATGTTTACTAGACTATTTATCAAAGAGTTAAAATTTCACTCTCTATTAACTTCAATAGCTTCATTATGAGCAAATATGAAATTAAATCCAAGATTATTTGCAGTTTGAAACCATAAGTGGAAATTATCTTGTAGTCTACCGACAAGTAAGATAGCATTATTTGATTGCCCGAAATGAAAACTGACTTGTCCCAGGGGTCGGGCAATGGGATTTTTGAACCCCTAGTCTAACAAACATTTCACTCACAATACAGTATGACATGGTTGAATTACTTGGCAAAATGTGTCTGGACGAAGGAACATTTGTACAAAGGAAGCTATTTCACTCATGCAGTTTCTCATGGATGAAGACAAGAAACTTATCATCTAGAATTTTAGAAAAATTTGAGCACAAAACTTTCCTATCTACTGTCATGAGAAAATGAATGACTGACATATATTCTGGTGTATACAGTTTTGTTCAAATTGAATATGGAAATGCCAAAATATATATAACATGGGTGAAAAATTGTCAAAAATGTGTGAAATTGTGCCTTTGAAGAAACAGAACAAGTGCTATTGTCTGATGGTGATTGTGTGTGGTTTTCTGCTGCTTTTAGCTACACTCTATCTATACTACAGTACGGGGCGCTGTTTGCTGAAGAAGTTCAATGAAATGACCTCTTACCTGCGAGTCAGGATTTGCATCATCAGAACTAGATATTTCAGGAGTTTCAACCTTTGGCTGTTCTTTCAATCGTGCATCATTCCCTCTGGACTGACGTGCATTGCTAGTTGTAGGGGCTGTTGCGTCCTCCTCCCTCCGCTCCACTGTGACGAACAGTCGAGACAACCGCCGTGTCAGCCTGCTCTGACGACTGGAACTACTGCAAGCAAATGAGAACCTTGGGAGTGAAGAAACTTTCAATACATAAAACATGGAGTTGGTTCCATTCAATAGCAAGGTACAACCATTTTCTACACATCAATAGCTCATAGTAATTATTGCCTCTAATTGATATCTGCAGGCACTATATCTATCACATCCACAAGCAGAAACATGATATCGCTTATGTCATAAATGCAATATAAAGTCTGTCTGACATAATTAGATGACAAAATTACCTTCAAGGTAAATATAAATGACAGACAAGCAAGCACTGAGCAAGGCTAGGATGGATGGGTGTTAGATATTAGACATTTACCACAGAGGAGTGAGTGAGTTTAGTTTTTCACCGCACTCAGCAATATTCTAGCTATATGGCCGAGGTCTGTAAATAAATGAGTCTGGACCAGACGATCCAGAGATGAGCAGCATGAGCATCAACCTGTGCACTTGGGAACCAATGACATGTGTCCATAAAGTCAGCTTGCCTGACCACCCAATCCCTTAGTCACCTCTTACAACAAGCATGGGTTAGTGAAGATCAATTATAACTCAGATCTTCACGGGTACCATAGAGGAGGAAGAAAACTTTGTTCGTTTGTTTGTTTGTTCTGTACCACGCCTTGTCCTGATTTTGATGACTGGATGTTAACCGTCTCGTAACACGGAAAAGAGAACTATCAGTGACTTTACAAATGTTTTTATTAATTATCAAAACAGCTTCAGTTTAGCAACAGGATACCCCTTAACACAGAATGATATTTTGTTCATTTTTAAACCCATTTTAAATCCATTATCATGATTATCATGAGAAGTTCAAATCTCAATTTTGAAATGTGAAGCTGCAATAAGAAAAGTGTTGATACAAAAAAACACATGATGGTAAACAGAAACTAGAGTTAAATACGGCAGAAACCAACTCAATTTTAGTTTGTTATGATCAAAGTTCATTCCCCCTATTTTGACTGCCAGAAAAGTAGATACATAAACAAAACCATTTCATTGTATCCATCATACTAAGCAGCTACGTTTGTTATTGTTTAATATTGTCAACTTTATCAAAAACAGGAAGACTTAGGACTGACTTACATCATGTGTGCATAATTTAAGGAGAAAAATTTCTGGATGTCTGTTAATCATTAGCATGTTTCCCTTTATTTGGTTAATGGTTGATGTGCATGCATTGGCAGTAAAACTGATAACTGTCAAAACAATGACCTACAGACAGAAAAGGGAACAAGCGATGAACTTACCTGCTTTCACCAGAATTACGAGATTTGGTTGTGGAAGTCAAAGGTCGACAAGATAATCTTCTTTTATTCTGATCTACAATACTGCTGCCGATACCAGCTACCTGGCTTAAGGCACCAATGTTTTCAAAAGCTCCCAATTCCTGAAACCAAAGACACGTCAAAAACATCTTGGATACATTCTTCCAACCTTACACTAGCATCAGAGAAATAGAGGTTTTGTCAAGACATCAAGTGAATCTACAAAAACTAGTTTTACATTAAGGAGTAAAATTAAAATATTTTTCTGTGGATCGTTCTCTGTCAGACATATCTGAAAATGTTTCTACTGAAAACATCTGTATGAAACATACCATCTGTTTTCTGTGATCAATTACTGTACAAGAACAGTGTGTTTAGGCTTATGCCTCACTCAGCAATATTCCAGCCATAGCAGTCTGTAAATAATTTAGCCTGGACCACTCATTCCTGTGATCAATAGCATGAGCATTGATCTACACAATTTGGATAAGACAGTGTCAACCATGTCAGTGAGTTATACCACTCATTCCTGATAGTCCCCTTTTACAACAAGCATGTGTTGTGCAACATCAATTCTAACCAAGGACCTACATTTTCAAAGCTATATTAGCGCTAAGATACTCATAAGTTAATGTTAATGTATGGCACTTACGACTATCTTAGTGCTTAGAGAGCTTCGAAAATCTAGGCCCAGATCTCCACATGTTCAACAACAATCAAAGTTGAACCGAAATATATTTATCAACCAACTCAGTCCCAACACTCAGAACATACCAAACAATGAAGTTTTAACAATCAATTAATGATGAACCAACCAAGGTGACGAAACACTGGCACAAGGTAGAATGTCCTGATTAGTTAAATCAAAAAACTCAAAGATACTTAAAACACAGTTATCACTTATGCATGACATATAAAATGCTCTGCTGATTAAGTAAATAAAATAAACTGAATTATGAGCATATCGTCACAAATCACAATTGCAATATTTTGTACTTGGGTTTACCTCCCTCTGAATGAAGCAACCACGATACTGAACCCAGTCAGAGCCGGTGGGCGTACATTCAAGTGTAACAAAGCCTTTTCATTGGCCACTGGTTTATTTGCCAATACTCTTAGCCGGCTCTTTGTTTATGGCTTATAAGGTGGATAGGTGCTAATTTCAAATTGCATGTGGTCAGTGACTGAAGTTGTGCATTGCATATTGCCATTAGCAGACAGGCAGGCGTATGGGTGTCAATAAACCAGACACTGAGTTTTCTCTGCGACAGAGGCCGCTTATTACAATCAACATGTTTTGGGGGTGGGGGGTGGAGGGCAGGGGGTGGGGGGGTTTTATATAATGAGTAGATTATTTACTTGTTTGTGTACACAACCAAGATTAGACTACTGCTCACGACCTCATACTCCGAGCAGGCATACTAATTTAAGCTCCACCAATCTATTCACTGTGCATATGCAATGAGAGCTGCACAGCATAGCTGTTGAAACCACTTTTTTGCAAAGCACGGGGGTAGTTGTTTGAACTCTGATTTCGAGAGCTTTTTTTCGTCACATTTTTTTTAACTTTACATGTTGAAATTGCCATTTTTGATGGTTTGTTTTGTACATACTAAACAACTGCAAAGTTATGTTTTACGTTGCATGTGACCTTTAAGATTGAGATGTTTTGTAAAAAAAATACATTGTCCTCTGCCCCATCGGGGCCCATGGGTTGATACTTTATGGGCTTATGGGGGGTTGCATGTGAACTTTAAATGCCCTATGCCCACTCTTAATCTTGATCTAATGCATGAATTCTTAGGGCTATGTTTCCAGAGTAAGGACCCAGGCCCTCAAAATTCACTACTTCACGACAACACTGATTTGAATAGCCATTTTTCAAAAAGAAGTATTCCATGGTATAGAATCTGTAACAACAACAGACATCAGATGGATGGACAGACTGCTTATTGCTTCATTCCATAGTATTCAAATCTGGTTCATAAAAAGCAAAATGGCTGTCATGCCTCACTTTCTTGATGGAATATATACTCCCTTGACAAGAGGTTCTGAAGCCTAGCTGGAACACAGTATATAGTCAGAATAACCATCATATGGCTGAATTACCCAATAAATATGTTTCTGCAAGAACGAAAATTTGCACAATGGAAGGTGTCTGTCATTCAGTTTCAAATGGTTGTAGACAAGAAAAGAATTCAAGCAGATAACTTTCCTATCTCCTGTCATGAGAAAGTGAAGGAGTGATGTATCTTCTTCTAGTTATATAACATTTTCATTCAAACAAAATTGGAAGACACCTCCTATTGATCTATATGTCTGAAATTCAATTTACATTTATCACCATTTCATCTTAGTCATTTAGTTAGCTCCCTTAGTTCTTGCCAGTTGTATATTTTAAAAAAAAGAACTGAACAAACTTGAGTCTAATAGCAAAAAAGTTATTTACTGCTGATCACAGCACAAACCAGATGATACTTACTATTGTAAGAGCCTGCTGAACATTTCACATTATATATACATTTTCTTTTCTAAAAAATATGTCTTTGCTTTCTGGGCTAAAGAAATCTATTATGTGGATAAATAAGGGATGTGTTCAAGAAAATGTCATCACACATTCTTTTCATCAGCATCAACAAGTTATCAGGAGAAACCCAAGTACAAACAGAGAAATATTTGGCCCATTTTATGTTTGGCCCAAATTTTCACTTGGATTTCAATATGACAACAATGGCAACATGAAAGAGGACATGAAATACCAGGACAAAAAATGACCATAAAATAAAAATCAACTCGTCAGCTGTTAATCAACCATCTACACACATCAATTTGCACACAACAGTCACTTCTTATCACATCTGCATCCTGCAATAATTTATTTGTTATTTGTTAACTACATGTATTTTAAAAAAAACAACCAAAAAAAACAACCATCAAATGAGACCAAAAACAAATGTTGCCACAGACTGCGGTAAAGTCTTGAAAGTCAAACATGGATACTATGATGAGGCAATTCACTTAGCAGATCACTCCCATCACATTCATGGTAACCATGCTGATGGAATGCCTTTTAAATGAAAAATTACAATAGCTCTGATTCCATTAACACATTAGTACCCAGAATGATCATGTCAGAGTATGAGCTTTTCCATCTTTCCTTAAAGCAAATTCCAGGTCAACTACGTTGAATAACTGTTGTGAAGCTGATTGTGTTAATTGGGTGTACAAGAATTATGTTTTACAGATTGAGATAGAAATGCAGCTGAGAGGGTTCGAGTGATCCTGGCACAGTCAGGCTGGTAAAGCTCATCATCAGCTCAGAGCCGTCGCCCCCTCTACACGCAGCCCAGACAGCGAATGGAACTTCTCCCAGGAAACACTGCTTCATCGAATCCACCAAGAAGTTTCCAGAGAATATGAAGGATCCCCAACACTGCAGCCGTCTGCATTACCCAGATTGTCAGAGGGGCTCTCCTGATCTGCACCAAGAGCATGGGCAACTGGAGAAAATCCTGTGCTATTTGTCAAGCATGGACAACAGCAGACAAGCCTGTGCTACTTGAGTCAAGCATGGACCACTTGACGACTAGCCTATTCAATCTGAGTAGGCAAGACCAGTCTGTGTCACTTGAGTCAAGCATGGAAAACTGCACACAAGCCTGTGCTCCATCATATAAGCATGGACAAACGGAGACAAGCCTATACCACTTGAGTCATGCATGGAAAATGAAAGTATTAGTGACTGTCACTTCACAGCAGCAAAGGACTTTCAAATCCAGTTACCGCCCTTCAAGATAGAAAACTACTGCTAAGGGGTGAAACTCTTAATGTGAAATCTAACAGCACTGATTTAGGCTGGATGATGGAATGTGAAAACAAGTTGAAAACATTGGCAAGTTTACCAGGGCATTTTATGCATGACTGTTTTGCACCAGCAGGACCCACCATGTCAAGGACTAGCATGTCATGTTATACTACTATGCATCAATGGCGCAAGGGCACGATCTAAAATAGACTGCATGGAAAACACGTAACAAGCAGGGACTACTGGAGAAAAAGCCTGTGTGACTGGAGACATTGTTGTGCTACTTGAGAAAAGCATGGACTAATGTAGATAGGCAACGGTGACAGGAATGTGACATTGACAAAATGTGACACCTCTTAAACTTTTTAGTTGAAAAACAAATATGATTACGAAAATATTATGCGCATCAAAAAGTATAGATACTAGGGCTTCAGTGAATACACTATGTGACAAATATGACATGTATCATACATATTGTGTAACAAATAAGAATAATTATTCACAAATATAATATTGTAGTTAAGTGATTGATGCACAATGGGGAACCCCCATGCTGACTGTCAGTTTGTCTTACTTTGTCATAGTAATAACTGGTGATCTCACATGACACTCCAATTCGGTGTGTAGTACACTAACACTTGTAGTCCACAGTATCATGGGACGCCATTGCAAACTAACATGTCTTGCACTACTGTAGTGCTAGTACATATTACATTCTAGCATATCACACTTTAATAAAACATGCTCACATAAAAGTATATAATCATTCATTTTTGGTTCTGGTGATCACGAATAACGAATTGTATTTATGAACAGTTCGATTCGTTGAATATGTGAGAGTATCATAACATATACCGTACCATATGTAAAATAGTGACTTCTACATCAGGGACTGTTTCAAAGGTTCTGGTATGTGGAGCAAATCAAATGATCCAACTTTGTGTTTGAAATTCCCTGTCATATACACAGTACCATAGCTCAAAATACACCTCTAGTGAAGAGTAATACTAAACTATGGATACAATAACGTTTCAAGATTTTGGGCAGAAAGACTTACCTAAATTTTGTAAGAACAAACAACATGGCCAGAATAACGATTCATTTTATGACTTAACATGAACCATATCTGTTTACATGTTCAAGTACCTGCTAAAGAAATTCCATCTAAGCATGATGAAATTCAACCAACACAAAACATAATAACTGCATCAGACATGGTAGAAGAAAACCCTTTTCAAATGTTAAACATGTCAACACTACAGGGTATCTGTAATCAGTAAAGGAAACAGTCCTACATTAATAACAACACAAAGCTGGTAGATTGAACACTGTACTTACCTTCCTGTGCTTGACAATGGCTTCAGCTTTGCGTGTGCCTACACCCACTAGTGTCTCGAGCTCACTGACTGTTGCTGTGTTAATATCCACTCTGCGTCTGGCCATTCTCAGCTGGTAGTAGCCCAACTTGCTCTGAAGACAAAGAACCACTCACAGTATCATCTGCTCTTTCCAGGACATAATCATGACAACACACATTTAACACTTTTCTCATGCTGCATATTCTTCCAATTATAATTATGATGATTTTGTTACCCGAAACTGCATCATCATCATCATCATCATCATCATCATCATCATCATCATCATCATCATCATCATCCAATTCTTCCTATAAGAATTATGATGATTCCGTTACCTAAGACTGCATCATCATCATCATCATCATCATCACCATCACCATCACCATCACCATCACCATCACCATCATCACCATCATCATCATCATCATCAATAATACCACTATAAAATATGTACTATAAAAACACACTGCAGTTTGAATATAAAGCTGCCGTTGTTCAAGGATTCATGCAAACATGAATTGTCATTTTCTACTGTACTGGTTGTACCAGTGGAACGAAAATGTGGCATAAACACTCAAATTCATATTGCCGCAAAAAAAATAAATTTCATATTGCTTACTATGTGTGTTAAATCAAAATATGACTGTTTAAATTAGCAATGGATTTTACCAGGCACTATTACCCATATTCACCAACTAACTCGAAGGAATACAGACAGTTTGGTTGCTGTCGTAAAGAAAATTTCTCAAGTCAGTTTTTCTTTCGTGCAACATGGACAACATTTCATGGCAATCTTTATGTTTTCTTCTGCTTGAACTATACAGGTTATGAGGATTAAAAATACTTTGGTATCATATGACACCAACTGTTTGTTGCTTCAATGCAGTTGAACAAGAATCACCATGCCCTGAGTGTGTAACAGATGTGTAACAATAGCTCATTCTGCTGCACTAATAGCTTACACCTACAAGGATATCACATTAACACTTATCTGAACACTGGGAAATCTTTCTTCTGTGTAACATAAAAATATATACATTCATACTGAGTAGAAAAAAAAATTACATGTGACCTCCTAGAGCTAAACACTGCAGCCATATTGGAAATCAGTTCTATGTTGCGCTTCCTGTTAAGAACATCAGGCAGGTTCAGAGGTAATGTTTCAGATTTCGTGTAATGAGTGAGTGAGTTTAGTTTTCGCCACACTCAGCAATATTCCAGCTATATGGTGGCGGTCTGTAAATAATCAAGTCTGGACCAGACAATCCAGTGATCTGCGCAATTGGGATCCTATGACATGTGTCAACCAAGTCAGCAAGCCTGACCACCGGATCCCGTCAGTTGCCTCTCACGACAAGCATAGTCGCCTTCTGTGGCAAGCATGGGTTGCTGAAGGCCTATTCTACCCCGGGACATCCACGGGTCTTCATGTAGAGGGGATAATACTGACTATGTATTAGTAATTTTTAATAATGGGTACTAACATAGTGTTCTTGGGAAATGGCGCTAAACACCATGTGTAAGAATAATGCACACTTATTTTATATTGTGCATATAACGGCTATACTTTAGGAGTAATTTAGGACCCACTCAGAACAGTCCCATTCTAAATCAGCCGGTCCTTGTTTTATTCTCTAATGCACCAAGTAGTATCCATGGTAAAAAATGTACAATCGTTCAGCATGATGCAGCCACAGGGGGCAGACATAGAATATTCTCTGAATATAATTCTCAATGTAACAAAATAAACCCATATAAATTGAAAAGGAGTCAGATGGGAAATTCAGAACATCAGGGTATCTAGATTTGCTTCATTTAGGGCTTTAGCAGTAAGGAAAGTAATGTGGTTCATGGACTTTGAGAAAGACTAAGGCAGACATGAAGAGGCTGATCTGGGGCCCACTAAACTAAACCACTCAGGCAAACGAATAATGTCAGATTATACTTAGGTATTGAGGCATGATAGTTCTAATCTATGGCCACCTTGTTACAAGCACATTTTAGTTCTTATTTGATAAGACTGATCAAAATATACAAAATATCATACTTCAAAATAAAGAGACATTCATTATTCACTTTAATATATTCTGTATACTCTGTTATATTGCTGAATATGACAACACCTGTAAACATTTTTATAAAATATACATGCAAATATGTCAATCAACAAACAGCTGTCTCAAAGAATCTACCATACATACTTATAGGATATTAAACGAGCTTCCCCTTTCATATCAAGTTTATGTCCCGAGTGAAATAATTTTGGTTTGTCACTCGCTAAAGCTTGTGACAAACCAAAATTATTTCACTCGAGGGACATAAAGTTGACAAGAAAGGTGAACGAGTTTTGTATCCTATTTATTATCGTATTGACTACGTGACCTAAATCTTGCCTAAACGTCAGTCGGCCATCACTGTCGGGCTAGTCGTCAGTGTTCACAAAGAAGAAGATTATATGGAGCATTTAATTAGGATCGGCAAACTCAACAGCAAAGATGAATGTGAATAACAGGGGACTGTATGTCTCAAATAGTTGAGCTTAATGTTCTTCATCGGAGGACGAGTTACTGTAAATAATTCGGCAACACTTTGCACAGGATGCCAGTGACGCCTTCTCATCTCAGCTTGGAATTCCTACTTGTCGACGTTCAATGTTTATGTTAAAGACTCCACTGAAAATTGGGTCTGAAAACACAGCCTACAACCTCAAATGAAGACGATTTCAAACCTATTGTGTTCAGATTCTGGGAAGTGCTTTTGACCCCTACATAAGAAACCACAGAGGCATGGCAGTGACAATATGTTTGTGCGGGAGGATGCGAATGGATGCAGCTGACAGTGACAGTGATAGAGATACAAAATGCCACTCGTCGTTTGATGTTGTGTGTTACTGTGCAATCCTGACGACAACACGCAGAAGGTATTCAGTCTCTTGATTATATTCACAACTCTTCCAACCAATTGTCCATCAATGTACTTTTACGGGCGACACCATATTTGTTTACACCCATGAGAGACCTACTAGACGCATTTGTTTACTTATTTTTATAGATTGTTTTATTTCCGTTTTTACTACAGAAACTTGAGTTATCATAGAATAGAAAATAACGCTAGTAACCACTCTAAATGACATAAATTTTATCTAATTCCATAGAAGTGTTTTCGTTTTACATGTTCTTACGTGTGAAAACTTTTGAATGAAAATCATGAATGGAATGAGTGATGAAAGTAGTACCAGTAATGTCAGAGTTCACATATTAGCCAATCAAATCACTCGAATGTATTATGAAACACATTTACAAAATACCACATGGGTAATAATTTCTTTTATCATAACATGCTGACTTAACATTTCACTAATCATAGTGTAACCTGAGATACAATCTTTGAAACCTCAGAAACAATAATTAATCAATAATATTTTGAACAGTTTTTGCCATAATAATATGTGCACATGCTGAATGAATACTACTTGCAAGATGCTGCACTACTTCTGTCACAAGAACAGAATGAGTAAGTCTAGTTTTACTCCACACTCCACAATATTTCACCTATATGGAGGAAGTCTGTAAACAACTGGACTTAGACCAGACAGGTCAGTGATCAACAGCATGAGCATCAATCTACATAATTGGGATACAATGACATGTGTCAACCAAGTCAGCGAACCTGACCACTGAATCCCGCTAATCACCTTTCACAACAATAATGGACAGCTGAAGACCAGTTTTAACCCAGATCTTCAGTGTCTCAAAACAAGAACAGACAATCTACCTGCAATGACATGGAAGACACGACAAAACCTCATTGTAGCCATTATCTATTGTCTGCTGTGCTTCATGTCCATTTCATTACCACTCACTGCCATTACCAACATTCAGATACCTATTTGTGACATCTGAAAGATACAAATAGTAATATGAAAAGCATGAACTTGGTTTAATTGGAAGAACGTTTTTGTGCATGCTAAATATGACTCTGTATCTCATCTTTAGTCCTATTTATAGCATGATCAGTTTTATGCCTTTCATATGTGGGGCTGCTTAACTGCTCATCTCGTCAATATGGAACCAATAAATCAGTTTCCATCATAGAATCCAGAATGGCAGTTTACTCAGATTTAAGGTGCTTAACGAACAAATCTGAATACTATATTTAACCAAGCTTAATGGCATGATATCATATGACTTAAGTTGCACATAATACATTAATATGTCAAAAATACATTATTTCTGATGACAAAACATTATGAATGGGCACTGGATCCATCAAATTACTGACAGATTTTGAGGCACGATTTAGACAAAATAACATGAAATCATCTGATAACTGTAGGGATTGTTTACGTAAAATTGATGACAGGTCAAACAAGGATTACTTTTGAAGGATATAGCATGTACACACAGCTATATCCATGTACGTATTTGTGTGGATGCTGTACTATAGTTAGGCTAGTTCGATAGTGCTAGCCCTGGTCAGTGGGGTAGCCTAATGGTTAAACTTAAAGTGTTCGCTTGTCGCCGAATGCTTTAGACTAATACTTAGTCCTTGCAAACAAATAATTTGGATGGCAGTAAAGCAAACCATTTAATTGAAACGGAGTCACGGTAAGTTGGGAGAATGGACCATGGGAAATCCACTTCACTTAGGGCTTTAGCATTGCAGGCAGTAGGGTAAATGATGTTGTTCAGGGACTATGACACAGACTACCTGTATCCCCTCACTGCTGATAGCCAGATAAGGTAACAACAAATACATTCTCATATTTATAGGTGTTTGCCTTGATCAGTGTAGGGTAACTATCCCACTGTAATGTGCTCACAGATTGTTTGGAGCCCGGAAGATCTGAGATAGAACTGATCTTCAGTATCCCATACTTGGCATAAGGGGAGACTGACAGAATCAGCTGTGTAGATTGACGTTCATGCTCTTGATCATTGGACTGTCTGGTCCATTCTTGATTATTTAAAGATTGCCACCATATAGCTGTAATATTGCTGAGTGCAGCATAAAACTAAACTCACTCACTCACAGACAATCCATTTACATTTTATATGTAACTTTTTCTGTAAACTACCAATACTGAATGTACAGGAGGTGGACGAATGTATTGTTAATGTAAAGGATAAAAGCAAGTTGAAATATGATCATCTTGCAATTGCCATTATTTGCTCATAATTGATCCAAGTTTGCTGTACATGACTTTGTTGAAAAGCTCAAATAAATAGTTATTTCCTTTGAGGATGGAAGAATTCTCAATTACATGACAGGTGTTAAGTTTTTATGTATCATACATACACATGAAAACAACTTTTTTCTTGACGTATGTATAATTTTGTTTGCACTGAGCTATTCTTTGTTTTACAAGATGAAATCTATGTGAATGTGTCTCATTTCTTGGCAATATCCTCTGTTGTTTTTGAGTTATACCTGAAGAGTGATGGATAGACATTCTACAACACATGTCAGAAGATGGACAACATGAATAAACCAGCTATCATATCCCTTTCAAGATCCAAATGCCTTCCAGTTGAGTATGTAAGAAATCAGTGAAATACTTATGTAAACATGTAAGCTGCAACAAGAAACCATTCCATAGTTATACAACTGGACAGACTCAGCAGACATCTTGAGTCTTGTAATCATGGTAAGATTCTCACATCAAACAAGTGATTTTTTCACTTAGATTTCTCAATTCGATTTGTAAGTTAGACAGCAAACATGAAAGAGGCAGCTGAGAGACAAAACTAGTTGAGCTTGGAGTAACCAAAACAGTTTGTAATTCATTAACTTCTACAAATCAGACAATGATTTAATCATCATTAGAAACCAAAATATTGGCAAGTACATTGAGCTTATTGATATTAATATGAACTGGATCAAGTGTCAACTGTGCAGAAGCCTATCAGGTAGATTTCAGTAACATAATCCAGTTGATTTCATAGTTCCTCAAGATATATCAACAGCTCATGTTTCAACACAAAGGAAGACAGATGCCATTTCAGTGGATGCCATTGTTGTACAATCATGCAGATACACAATAAAAACAGGTAGTTTTACTACTGCTGTAAATACACAGACATGATCAATTGCATGACCTTTACTTTTAAATTAATATTACACATCAGATGAAGATGACTTCAAGAACAATGTACAGATGATACTCATTGCCACATGACACCAATAAACATCATGGAAGGAACAATGTACAGATGATACTCATTGCCACATGACACCAATAAACATCATGGAAGGACAGAAAGGCCAACAAAGCATAATGATTGATGATGTCAAGTTAAGGCAAGTGTAAAAAGTCTGCAAGCTTATGGAAACTGGAATCACAGAATACTATTACCCAGTAACCATGGAAATCTGCAAATGTTTTTTATCATGTTTATAACATTTTCAAAGGAATGCTTACTATTTGATTTATGTAAGGAGATAGGGAAATTACCAGATTCCTCTTGAATCTACACCATACATACCATGGGCAATAAATATTCTCCATTTGTAAGTGTACATACCACTTGGAAGTCTCTGCATAATTTGTCAATTTTATTAGTTTCTTAGGATATATGTTAGTTTGTAACAAAATACTTTATTTCATTCTAACAATCTTAAAGATGGACTGCAAATGGAAACATTTATCATCTATTGATGACAAGATCTAACCTTACACTGTATTCTGCAAACAACAGGAAAGCAATTTACAAGATATGTTACGCGTTACAGCTCAGTATGACCACACCCCAAGTCAAGTGTCCTTCTCAATACAAAGACAGTCACCAGCCTCAGGATGTATATTAATAGCTGAATAAAAGAACCATGCTTCATGTTAAGCTGTATAAATGTTTTGCTATTGAAAATAACATAACAATATTTGGTCATTCAAGTGATGAATGTTTCAAAATAGCATGATCAAGGACAAAATCTATACCTGAGAACACGAGAGAGCGACACACCCAAAACAATGGGTGGTGTAACAATGCAATTAACAATATCAATATTTGCATTGATATATGCAAGGCAGCAGTAGCAATTTGAAGATGCCAGAAAAATGAAAACAGCCGAAGGAGGACTTCGTACAAATGTCAACAACAGTTTCCGCATATGAACTCAAATTACTGGTCATTTCTGGTCCTGTTGCTTCTGAATCTGCTGTAAGATGCATCAAGTATTTATAGAAAAACAATATTTCTGTACTATACTTTGCATGAATATGATGACACAGTCATATTACAAACAAACACGATTTAGCACAAATATGAATGACACAGATTACAAATAACCATGATTTGGTTGGTTTGTTGTCAACGACTCAGCATTATTGCAGCATTATGGCGGTAGTCTGTAAATAATCAAGTCTGTCATATGTAGCATACTATCCTACATATTAAACGTATCCAAACTCTCTACTTGTCTGTTGTGGAACCAAATGCAATTTTACATTTAATTACCACTCATTTTTAATAATAAGTGATGGCCAACTTCCCTGGTGCTTGATAAACACTTGTTTGTGATTTGAAGAAATGTTTCTGCCAATCTCATATCAGTATCGTTAAAAATTGTTTAACCACAAGCTAACTGATTCAAATTCACCTTTACTTATAATGACAAAGTTTTTCATCTGCCTGTGACAACACAAGTGTATACAGACAACCAGCCCTTACCCCTAAGAACCTGCTCTACATGCCAATCTTAGTACATAGATTGGAATATGTAACTGCCTAAGGCTTGACGATAAATCCATGATGAAGTAACAGTTTCTGTCATAATGTTACAGATGACATCTGAAATATGGTTGCTCTGTATACGGCCAGGGTAAAGAGACTGAGTTGCCTCCCTTGTAGTAATTATGTTTACCTACACACAACTGAGTACACTGTTGATCGTGTCATGTCAACTGTCATAAAATTTACGAAAGTATTTTATTTTATGTGAGTGAGTGCACCACTTTTTGCAATTATTCACCAATATCACAGTGGGGGGCCAGGATTATTTGAAGTCTTGAGTCTAGATGTAGCTGACAAAAATTACAATCATCAGTACATGTAGTGAAAGCATCTATCTAATTTATGCAAGCACATTTTTTACACAAAAGATATCCCCAGTAAACCTGAGTTCAATACATAAGAAATGCCTCTTGTTTTAACCATTATCAATATTTTATGATAACTAAATCACTTCTTTCATGGGGACTTTGAAAGAGATCAAAGAAATAGGTGTATGATAATATAACTGACTTTAGCTGCCTCAAATTAAACAGAAAAAGGGAACACTCAACATTAACAGAAGACAATAGAACCTTGATAGAGAAAAATGTAACAAGATCCCCAAAATGCTGTTCTCTGACCAATGGTCATTGATTGTTTGGTCAATCACACATCACAACACTCACACCACACACATAACACATCATGTGACACATCACACTACATATACACCATACAGACTCAGTGAGTGAGTAAATTTGGTTTGTAAGCCACTTTTCGCAATATTCAAGCAGTATCACAGCAGGGAACATCAGAAATAGACTTAACACAGAGTGGGATATCAAACCCAGGTCTTTAGTATGATCAAATGCTTTAACCACTAGGCTAACCCACTGACCCCTAGATTCATCATCAGACGATGTAATTTGTAGCTGTGTCAGTGGATTAGATACAGAATCCCTATAAAATTAGGGGTCCCAAACAACACTGATGGGGTCTATTCTACAGATTTGCAATAAAACATACAAAGAAAAATACAAGTTGTGTGAAATAAAACCAGAAACATCAACAAACAGGAAAAGTGAGAGAAATGTATACATTCAGACATATCCTTCTCTCATGACAACCCTGGGAGACCTACTCCTTGACTAAATGAAAGTGTGAAAACAATATTGTTCCAATAAGTATCAATCTCAAAAATGTAGCCACTATGTCCAAAAATGTAATGCTGGTGCCTTCCAGATAAAAAATTTGGGCATATAAATAAAAGATGCAAAATTGCACTGTTAAGTCAACACTGATAACATTGAGTTAATTAATTTAGCTTTATGCTGCATTTACGCAATTGATATGAAAATGTGTGAAATATCTGCTAAAATATGTTCAGCATAACAACAGTTCTAGTGGTAGGAGATAGGAAACATGACAAAAGAACTTTTCTTAATATGAGAGATTAGTGCAGATAAGGATGTAGCTACCATGGCGTCTCACGAATAAAATCATTAAGAGAAACAGGTCGAAAGGGGTCATCTCAAAGGCAAAACCAGAACGGGTGAACCAGACGATGGTTTGGGTAAGGCTAAGGGAACAGAGGTATCAGCTACAACATGGTAATCCCATATATTTTGAGACGTTTAATATGATGCTTTTCTGTGGGTATCAGGTATCACACTCTTTTACATATCTTAACATAAACTTCATGTAAGAAAGACACATAAGATGTACATCATTAGATGAGACATATTCAAGACACATTCAAAAGCACAAAATATCTTTAAGACGACCCCTTCTGCAAGTAGGCAGCACATGCATTTCATGCCAGGTGAGTCAATTTTCCGTTGTCATACCTGGCTGAGCAAGTTAACTGTCATCTTTGGTCTGATCTATTGTTTTCAGCAGTTATTTGTATTTCAAGTTTTGCCTGATTTTATGAGTAAACATGCCTTTCCTGATATCCTCTTACAAATCCCACTGAATACTCAGTTAGGCTGAAGTGACTTATTTCCACATATCCTATTTCCAGTTGTGTAAATTTGAGGGATACAAAGTAACAACCTAAAAACAGCTTTGTTTCCATTTCCAACAATATATTAGATACCCTTTATGACAAGCATAGGTTACTGAAGACAAATTCTAACTCAATCTTCACATGTCGAGACAAATGGGAATAACAATATCACACTATGTTACTGGTACCTATAATACCAACATGCACAGGCATGGTTTGGGTAACCCCACTTCCATGTATCTGTCATTCACATTTACTACGTCAACATACCCTAGTCAACACTGGACATCAATAAACGAGTCAGCAGGCGTAGTTACTATTACGATAAAAAGCCCATGCTTACATGATTTTGAAAATGAAGTTGTGCAAGACCACTACACCATATAAATATAGAGCTTTGCAACCTATCGGGCTTACACAAAAAATTGGCTTAATAGCACCCGGTCAGAATGCAAAACTGGCATGTTACTGCTTCTCTGACAACAAACATGCATTTCATAATAATGCTACTCTCATTGCCGTTGACAGGATGAAAACGAAATAATCATATGAAATGTCATCCTCGATATCTCTAGGGTATTCGTTCCGATAAGTCTCCACTATACCCTGGACGCATCTACGCCTCTGCTCGATAAATTTATTACCTCTCTTTGCTGGCCCCGCCTTCTCGCAGTAGCCAATCAGCTAGGCCGCCGTTATAACCGAGCTTGCCAGTGTCAACAAAGGTAGCCGTCGCAACTGCGAAGATTTGCTCGCAGTGCGTCCCAGATTTTAGGGAAATCATACAAACAAATTGACAGGTCCGAAACTTTAAAACAACATATGCAAGAACGCCTTCTACCTCTTCCAGAGAACCTCTGCATGGTTTATGTTGCCAAGTATAATCGGTTAAATAATTAAAAAAACGAAAGTGAGTTGTGATTGGTTCGCTCAACTTCCCAGCGTAGACACCTGACTGGATCAAAAGACTGTCAAGGGAGGTAATAAATTTTTCTGGCAGAGCCGTAGATGCGTCCAGGGTATAGTGGAGACTTATCGGAACGTATACCCTGGAGATATCGAGGATGATGAAATGTTGACCCCATTGAGAAGTTTCAACTAACTCAGTCTATTGTCCATATGACATAACATTGTCAACTGTGAAGTCAAGAATAATGGATTGTGTTGTGGTCAACTATGACTACGAGCATGATGCATTATGATGTCATACTGCTTCAACTGACCAGTCCATTTAAAAAATTGCTCAACAGGCACACATGCAATTTTCACAAAGTCACTTAACTTGATCTACTCAGTGTAATAGCATGAGGGATGGCTTTACAGGTCTGACCTGAACAATGGTGTTTTGTGTTGATGGAATGGTTGCTAATTATTTTGGGTGTAAAAAACTGTTCTGTGCAAAAAGTCCTCCACACGAGTGCTTTCATTTTTTCCGAGCTGGGAAAAAGCTTAAACCTAATGGTGCAAACCTGATGAATACTGAGGATGTTTCATGAGCTCCATGTCACAGTCACACATTGCATCAATGGTGAGTGTAAGTCTTTAACACATCTATAGCAGAAGGATTCTGCCACCTTAGCATTGTTGGCAGAAGTCTGTTGACCTCAGAGGCCTTTATCTTGAATATAATCATGATAACTTAGAAACCAACTCCAGGGATTGGGATAGAGAACTTTGACAAGGCTGTTTTCAGGATTATTAGCCATTTTCTGTATTTAGAATGGGCCACTGCCCATCTATCAACAGTAAACTTCAAAATTTTAATGGGCCATTTTTATTCTAATGTGCAAAATGGTCCCTGGCCCCTGTCTTTCCCAATCCCTACAACTCAATTAACTCAGTCCATCTCAGTCAGACTCACAACTCCCCCCAGACCCATGAAGATCCAGGTTAGAACTAATCTTCACAAACCCATGCTTGTCGTAGGAGGCAACTAAAGGAATGGGGTGGTCAGGCTCGCCAGCTTGGTTGATATGTGATCATATCCAAAATGTGAAATCGATGCTCATGCTGTTTATCAATGGATTGTGTGCTCCAGACTTGATTATTTACAGATAGCTGTCATATAGCTGGAATAATGCTGAGTATGGTGTAAAATGCAGCGTCACTCACTCATGTCTCTCGTCATCAAATGATTTAGCATGGACTGTGTACAATGTAACCATAGTGTTACAGCAATGTAATAGGAACCAACACAGATAGCCATTCTGCTAAAGTTTTGGGAAGTATTGATACTGAAGTGTTCACCTAACAATCATTGAGAAATGAACTGAAACACTAAAAACCAAACATTTGCACAAAATATGGTGTCATCTGAAACTGATACATACATGGCTTCCGTTCAGTACTGCATTTCATAATATACTTACAACATAAATTCTGCATATCAAATTTAAAAAACAGCAAGGTAGCTAGCGAGTATGTATATACACAGCTTTTAGCAATATTCCAGCAATATCACTTTGTAACTATGTGGGGAATCAAACCCAGGACAATCGAATACCTAAAAACTAGGCTACCCAATTGTCCCTGTACAAAAATATCCAAGGAAGGGAAATAACAAGATGAAAATGCAACATATTCAAAAAACAACAATACCAAACTTCCATTACAAATCGGGACAATGATGGTCAAAATATATTTTTCTAAATGACTACTGTTTTCATATAAGAAAATATCTACTGTGCAAGGGAATGAAAACATTTGAGAGAACTTAGGTGTATGAAAATTATCTCTAGGTACTTATAATCATGATAATACTAATTTCAGGGATATTGTGTCACTCTAAAATGCTTTCTTGTTTAGGTGAGCCACCACAAATGACATACCCACAAATCATGGCCTTGTGTCACAAATCATTGGCTCCTAGTAGCTTAGTAAGAGTCGACTGAAGCTAGACCAAGAGAGACAAGACATATGAACCCTATACTTTGTTTCATACCACTTTTAGCAATATTCAAGCAATATTATGGCAGGGGCAGCAGAAATGGGCATCACACATCACACCCATGTGGAGAATCAAGCCTGGGTGTTTGTAGTGGCGAGTGAATGCATAACCACAACCCTGTTGCAAATAGTAACACAAATGATCATGATCATGTTGCTGAGTGCTGTTGCTGATGAACATAACAATCTGTCCAAAACAATTTAACCACATGTTGTCTGACATGACATGCTATGATGTAAAGTCTACTGGACACAAAATGCATCACAAACATGAAAAACAGAATGTGTTCATTATTTTGAGCATTACAATACAGACAGAATGCAGCCATTGGTGAACATCACATACAAGATTAAGCCTAACTACAATAAAATAGCGTAAGAAATTGTTTGTTTGCTGTAAGCAGCATTTCACTATCTCTTACTTGTATGATGGTTGTCAGTAAATAATTAAGTCTGGTGACTGTAATTATTAGCTAAATTACTTCAACTGGGACACAATGACATTCATCATCCAAGCCAGCAAGCCTGGCCATGTGATTGTATAAGTTGCCTCATATGACATAAAAAAGTGATCCAGTCTACTTTTATCATTTTACATTCATATTCAACATTACAAATACAACCTATTCAACACAGACTCCTCCCTCCTGTGGAAACAAGTGTTTGATAACGTGAGCACTGGCCCATGTAGTTACCTAGTAATCAGTAAAGACAAAACGTATAAATGAGTAGTCTGTCGTACAGACCCTGAAGTATATATATCCAAGAAAGCCCACGCAGGTCTAGAAAATGTGGCAAGTCTAAATTTCCTTAGCTTCTTCTGAAAATGATATTGCAATTCAGGTACCTGTATTGTGATATGTATGGCGATGTATGGCGATATGTTAGGAACGTGTTTTTCTCAACATCTGAAGTCCTTAGAGATATATGTTATGGTTCTGATAACAGCAATATCAAAATAGGTTGCACAGTAAATGATTCCGTTTTCATTTTCATACAATTTACAGTGTAACAGTATGCCACTTTGTCATTGAATGATGAAGGAAAACATCTGTTGTGAATGGAAGGCTGTGCAGATTTCGATTTAAACCATAAAGATAATCCCCAAAACTTATGCATATATTTTACCTGGTATAAAAATTTTCAGAAAAATGTTGCAATACATATAGTTTGAAAAGTGTATCGTGATACACTGGTAATGCTGTGCAGTCCTAATTGTTGGCTCCTAACTAGTAGTGGGCTCATACTATTGACTGAAACTTCCAAAGTTTCTACACCAACTAAAAGACAACCAGAGTAAACAGAGGAATGTTTGAGTATATAATTAAAATTTAAACAAGCAAACAACTGTAGTAAGAATAGTGGTTCATACACAATAGCCAGATTCTGGAACATGCAAAAACAAACAACCGATCTTTTAGTCACAACCAGTGAGTGTGAGTGAGTTTAGTTTTATGCCGCTTTTAGCAATATTCCAGCAATATCACGACAGGGGACACCAGAAAATGGGCTTCACACATTGTACCCATGTAGTCACAACCACATGATTTTATATGTTTGTACTATCAGACTACACCTTTAAGTTTAATCCCACTAAATTATTTAACGACAAACAGTTTCTGTGAAAAGGTTACTGCAGCCCGTGAAAATGGTTCTTAACAAAGAGTATTCTTAACATGACTGATGTTGTAATATTTTTAACACAATCAATGGTGTATTTTTGTTCACTAGTTACACTGGTTCTACTTCCATCAGCATAAATACACAAAGCTAAAAGGATTTTGTTATTGCTGTCATGTATTACTTCTATTTATGTCACTAAGTTTCAACCCTAATTCGGGGAATTGGTCAGCATTCATCACGACATTCCATGTCAATTTTATTGGACTGTCTTCTCAGATGTCACTATCCTGTCAGCACCTAGTTACACATCACAAGTACACTTTCAGTTTGACATTGTGTTACACCGGTCTCTCTGACGATATTATATATCAAAAGAGCATAAAACCGCTGGTTCAGCTTGTTCTTAGCGTAGCTTAACTTTGGAACACTTTAGGGAGAAGTGCCAATTTCTATCTATATCAGTGACTGTTTACATTTCTTCTTATTCCGGAAACTGTATATCCTCAGCATTGACAATAAAGATCATATAAACCCCGACCTCGTGATTGCACGTTGAAAGATGTTCATAAGCACGTTAGAATGTGATAAATAGCGAATTATTCCCCATTTTTAGGCGAAACACAAACAATGAGAGAATGTCAGCACACGGGTTTCCGAGGTGGCTAATATTGTTCTGTAGAAATTATGTGGGTCACAGTGCTTCATAAGTAACTGCGTCGATATCCTGATAAATGGTATGGTTTTCAAAATATGGACTATGCACGATACACATTCCCCGATTTATGGGTCCATTTGGACAAAACTGAGCCGGTAGTGTGCCTAGAATATACACTTGTAAAATCGTAGGCACGAGACGGTTGGTTATAACAAATCCAACATTACCAACAAAGAAGAAATCCAAATAATACAAAGAACGGTCAAAATAAAGACCAATGGCAATTTTTCAAGAGTAGGTCACTGATCCTCAAATATTTCTTACCAACACTTGAATATAAAGTCATCTTTACACTTCGCCAACTTTCTCAATCCAAGAGGCGGCCATTTTTGTTTTTCACTCGCAAATTACCGGACTGTCACGGAAATAACCGACCACCGAGGGGAGGCAACCATAGGACGTTAGACGACGAAGTTTACGCTTTTGTGCAGTTGACCAAGCGGAACCTTCAAATCCCACTTTCTAATAGATCCACATGGCCCTAACTCCAACTGTTCTTTTACATTCATGTTAATAAAGTTGCTGACATTCTTTTAATGGCATTGCAATTACGAAAGCTATACGCATAAAGTTATGTACATACATAGCTGAAATAGACAAATACCAGCACCTTGAACAAGCACTAGCTGCGTGGATATATGCGCTACATAAATGTCCTATATTAATAATGAAAGAAATAGATATGTTTCCATCAGTGATCCTGTGTGAAATCACAGAGTGTCACAATAGAACATTTGCAGCTCTTGTTTTCATTATCATGACAAATGATACGAACAGAAGATGCAATGCGGGTTCTGTGTTACCAGAGACAAAATTCGCACAAAGTATGACAATTTAAATATTTTATTCACGAATATGTACTAAACATGTTTATGTCACAAAAGCTTTGAAGAATGAAAGCCAAAACCTGACCATCACCACACAAAATTGTTCCCTTGCAAACATGGTTCTGAACCGTGCCACCTGAACGATCGTTCAGTAATAACACATGAGAAATAAATGTTCGAGGACTACATTATCGAAGTAGGTAATTATTTTAATACTCGTATTATACAATCAAAACAAAGTAAAGTCATTTCCGTCATAACTGCTTTTTGCTACGCCAAATGAGACTGTATGTATATCACTGGACAGTCATCGTGATGGGTATTAATTAATGATACTGAACTAAACCTGACATCGTTAAGCGACCAGTCGGCATATTTTAGCAATTAACATGTTCATGAACACAGCAGTATTCACACAATAGGTGGAATCACTGCCACATGTAACGCCTTGTCTCACAGGGTGTTCTATAAACGTATGGTGACCATATGTTCCAACTTACACAAGCCAGCACGAGTTACCTCCCTTCTGTTATGACACGGCACCCCGTAAACATCATGTATATAACCTCCTTTAGGTTCCGCTGCCAAACACACGCTACACAATGGCAGGACGAAAGTAGGTGATTGTCTTGGAACGAGGAGGTGTAGTTATTCTCACTTTCTAAGCAGTGTTTTCTCCAAAACTTTTCACTTTTGAAAAGTTGGTACACTTTCAGGTGGGCGCTATCGTGGAATTCGGAACTTCGGTTGCTGAGAATGGTGATATTGAAATCCGACACTGCATCACCATGGTGTTATCAGTAACAGAGGTCTCGAACGCTCTTTGATAACACGAGGCGCCCAGGCACACGGAAGGACTCCATTGGAAACTGGGATAAACTCATGTTATATTCAGGTAACGATTGTTTCTTGATTATTGTGACCCGTCCCTTATATATTTTACTTTACAACTATTACACCTTTGCACCATTTTGCCGTGCCAGTAATTGCTGAGGTGCACTGAAGGGGCACTCGTGAATTAGTGGATTGGTCAGACTTTGGATGGGGATGACGTGGGTTCATTGTTTGGTTCCTCATCACTTACATCCATCCCCAGTTGAACCCACATCCACAGCCCAGGGC
Source organism: Haliotis asinina (assembly GCF_037392515.1). Classification (NCBI taxonomy): domain Eukaryota; kingdom Metazoa; phylum Mollusca; class Gastropoda; order Lepetellida; family Haliotidae; genus Haliotis; species Haliotis asinina. The sequence continues at coordinate 68,180,421 of NC_090281.1, read as the reverse complement.
TGTGTATCAACCCACGGTGCCAGAATTACAAGCGTCGGGTGTGGCTTTCGACCTGCTCATACCATGTCATGTATTATCATACCTTTAGTTCCACTTCGACATTCATCCCTGTTGATTCCCGCTTAACAAAGCATTTTTCATCTAATGCTGATCGTACGTGGAACGGGGCTTGTCTGTTGGCTTGTCTGTTTGTTTTTGTCCTCCAAATATGCTCAGAAAACTAGATGACACAATTCAAGACATTCCACATTCAATCTACCACACCATCGTGTGATACGTAGCGTTCGGTTTCAAATCTCAAAATTACCGGGATCAATTTCCTGTAAGAGTCAACTCATTATGAAACGCCGTTCATTAATCTCTTTGTTCGTGGTTCGGGACACGGTTGCTCATTACGTCAGAAGATTTGTGTGATGGACCACATTCTGCAAGTCGTCAATAACGTGAGGTGTTTCTCGTCACGGTAGCGCCTGCCGACAGCCTGACAACATGTGGGGTCTGTAGATTCAACTACAAAGTGACTAAAGACTAGACTAATGCTTAGTCTGTGAATATATAATTTACACTGTAACAAACAAAAGTGTTTAAATTGAAGGAGACACTAACTAAAGACCTTCTCTATCATCTAGTCTATGAAATGAACACATTTTACACACAAAAAAGTCCCTAAAAAAGAAATTAAGATGTGATATGGATTACTCTGATAGATATTCTGCACTAAGGGATTCTATTATCAATGCTTAAAAAAACACTGTCCTTTGAAAAATAATTTTATTTCCAAAATCTATACATCTCAAATCCAAAACATCCGATTGAAACTGGCAGTTGACGGAACATACCGAGAGAAGAAGTAAGAATGTGTAAACTCTGTAACTGCAACTTAGTTGGTGACGAAATCCATTATCTTTTTGAATCTATGTCACTCAATTCTTACAGAAAATCATTCTTTGCCCCAAAATATCACAGTTGGGCCAATTTATCAACTCTTAGCGAAGTCATGTCGCCTTTCAAATTAAAACGTAGCACATGTTTATCACTTTTTATCTCTCGCTCGTGTAAATTGTTTACATAAATAATCCAGCGCCATGACACATGTTTATATGTATGTACATATGTGTATTCCTTGCTCTTGTACCATCGATGGTGGTTTAATGAGCATAAAGAAGTTGAAGTTAAAGTCAATCTAGACATGCTTCATTTAGGGCTTTAGCACTGTAGGGTGGTATAGAAAGTAGAGAAAATAATTTGGTTCAGGGGCAGTGAGGCAAACTTTACGATCAGTCGAGCCTGTGTATAAGAAACCGTTACTATATACAGTGTTCGAGTATTAGGCACAACCTAAGACTTTACGTAGTTTATTACAAAATAATCTGTAGAATAATTGTTATTTATTTCCTTGATTCAAGCATTTGTTTTCAGTGCCATAGTGTATCTATGTTTATGTGTTCCATGTATGTTGTCAAATTCAATTAGAAACTGTATTGAAAAACCGTAACTACTCATGTTTGCCATATCAATACATGTGTCAGTGCAGTACGCCGTATCTGTGCTTATCATAATCCACTATCCTGTCAAACTATGCTGTAAATCTATTGTTGTGAAAACAGTAAATGTGTCAGAGCATCCCCCATCTCTCCTGGGTAGAGAGGAGAGGCAGAGGACACACTTGTAACGTCTCCATGTTAATAGATAGTCCTGTATTTTCCAGTCACGCCTAGTCCCTATTTTGTGAGGAGACAGCAAGCAAATGTTGATGATATTTACATTCATATACACGAAACGTTAGCACGTAAGGTCAATGTCTTGGTATAGTTTAGGGGCACGAAACTCCACAGTGTCTTTACAGCATTTCACAATTTTCAGAAAAGAGCGTTTTAAAACATATTCTAGGATTGATATTCCACTTTCGGCAAGTAATATTTTGTGATGTTATTTAAGTTGTTGCTTAATAACCGTGCGTGTATGCCTGCGTGTGTGCGCATCTTATTTGCTAAGTTTGCATAAACATGCGTTGTGATAGCGTTTCTCCTATAACCATCCAACTTCATCTGCCTTCACTTTCAGCAGTTCGATATATTATCCGTCAAAACTTGGAGATTAGGGCCCGATTTCTCGAAACTAACTTAAGTTTTAACTCAAATCTCAAACTGATTTTGACAATTTGATACAGCTGAATTTTTATCTCAGCTGTATGTTTTAGACTATAAAAGTCCAAACAACTAAAGAAATCTGTCCACCAAATTCAGATTGTCAACTATGTTTGAGCTAGATACCAATTTCCTTTCATTCTGGCATTTTCTCAAATTTGAGTAAAAACTTGAACTTAAGTCAAAACTCAGACTTAAGTTTGTTTCGAGAAATCAGGGCCTGAACGATTGTTGAAGGTGTTTACGAGTCCATCTTCGTTTTCCCAGAGCGAATTTATCACAAGAGATAAAAGCTCTAAACCAAATACCAAACATCGCAAGATCGTATATGGCGCATAATTATTATATCCAGAATTATCATTATGTAAGATGATATTGTTTCCTATCATCACCTTTCGTAATGAACGGACAGTGTTTTACAGCTCTACACAGAGCATTCATGTACAAAGGTGACCAGCCCATTTACTATAGGCATTACCACTGCGGTGTTTCCCTTGGGATTTGTAATCACTATCTACACAGCCTACTTATGTGAATCAAAACACATCCCGGTAGTTAACAGTTTTCCATAGAAGTAAGCCAAGGGACTTTATACTGGTTTTCGGCAACTTATTCTCCGAGATGACTGACGTATGCTATTCAAGCACGTGGTGTGGAATCACGGGAAACTATGTTGTCTTACAGGAAACAATATAACAGACGGACAAGCTGCTTTGCGCATCTCGTCATGGAACCTCTGATAGATGCTTCTTTATAGTCAACCCCAACAGTAAACATTATAGTCATCGATAATCATCGCATGACCAGTCGCAACCTCATTTTGTAAACACTATCCAATATGGCGGAAAGTTCATTTAGGGATTCGTGTTCGTGAATTTTCCAAAACATACCAACCGATACCAGGTTTATCGGTGATGTTTCATAATCATCACTGGCAATTTGCTGAAAAACAGATGTCAGTGATGATTAATAACAAATAAATAAATTCAGTCCTCCGTGTAATTAACGGATAATTGTGTTGCTTGGATTTTACGCCACTTTTATTGGTATTACTGGAAAGTGTATTCTAGGTTTACAGGTAATGAATCAGCAATACCGCTGGTAGTTTGATGAAAAACACATATCAGTGATAATTAATATTCAGTTTTCAAATTCAATCCTCCGAGTAATTATCCGACAACGACAAATCTTGGATTTCGCGCGTGTTGAACAGTATTCCCAGGAACTATATTGCCTTTCAGAAAACAATAAAACAATGGGCGCTGTTTGTCTCTCGCATTTAAACCATCACATGTGCTACCTCTCATATATGTTAGTTTATAGTCAACCCTTACCGGTCTTAGTGCTTCACGAGCCTCTGAACCAGTGAGGATAATAGTTATCGGGCTACCATTAACGGTTGATGTACACATTCCTTGTATGTGCAGTCAAAGGCGAGCTTGAAGAGTGAATTCTTTGAATCAAACTTTCCAGGGTTCCATATGAACTTGAACGGATTGCCTTCATTAAGTCTTAAGGTAAATTTGAAATAGCCACACATCTCCAAACCGAGATATTGCGTTGGTGCATTCAGCACATATCAATGAAAGCCTCCGGCTTGTCCTGGGATTGCACGATTATTAGTGTGTGCTGAGCCTGGTTTTGTGGGTATGCTACGCTGGCGTTTCGGTTACCAGTACGGAAAGGCATGTCATGTATGATCCAATATAAGGATGAAGGTTGCATAGCGTGTACATGCCTGTCGTGCGACATACAGTGGACTGACCATTGCAGTGGGCCAGGGCTTGCTCACGTCTGTGGTGTTTCAGTCAGAGAAGGTGCCTCTGCTCAGTTGCTGGTAGTGAATACCCTGTTCACAAATATATTCGTGTGTTTTGAATTGTTCCTTTTTCATTTTTAGATTTATGCCAAACATGGTGCAATATTAGTTTCAGAATCATGATATGCCTTTAAGAGCTTTACTCATACGAACATATTTTCAGTCTGAAAACAGACTGGAGAGCTCCAAAGCTTTTCGCCAGTATAGTTACAGGTCATATTGAGCACATTGGTGAAACCCCACTGGTGCACGTTGTCATGATGATGTATACCAAGGCTGGATTCGAACTCACGACCGGCGTATGTAGGGCAGGGCCTCCTTTCACAAAGCACTAAGGTGATCGTAAGTCGCGAGGGTAACATTAATACAATGTTAAAGAATGGGAGTTAATGTAAACCTTAGTTAAGATTGTTTCGTGTAAGGAGCCCCAGATCTGCAAGACCTCATGTTCCCTGTTTCGATGTTATTTTTATAACTGATAACGTCTAACCTTTCTTTCTGTTTCTCTTTTACCAGGATCATCCCATGGCGCGGGTGAGAAAGCTTATACGACTCTTTTTAGCCTTAAGTCTTACTGGCGCCGTAGCAACCATCATGGTAGCTCGTTGGATCACTCCCGTCGTCTCGGTCAGACCTGGTCAGCGGCTGGTCATCGCCACACAGGCTCCACCACGTCCTCGTGGTTTCCTGGTTGACACTCCAGCATGTCGCATACCCAACCTGGACCCGTTTGATAGCTCGATCTCAAAACTGATTCGTCTTCGATCGAAGATTCTGTGTTACGGAAAGCCGTCAATTACATACGAAGATGGAAACGTCCTGCGAATCAACTGGACAACGGTGAATAGTTTTTATGAGGGTGACTTTAAGTATTGCAAATATCAAACGATAACGAGAGGAACAAATCAGACTGACTTTCAGTTTTATTACAGCAAGTTTGGAGAGACGTTCAACAAAGATATAGAAATTTCAGATGAGTTTATAAGAATCTACTGTATGAGCAAGTCTGAGGGTACAATCAACACCAATTTCCATTCCCTGATTATTCCGAAAGAAGCCGTGGATGAAAGATGTGAGAAAAACATGAAACACCATGTGAAAGTAAACAAACCAAAGGAAATAATGAATGTTTTAATGATCGGAGTAGACTCTGTGTCCAGGTTAAATTTTATGCGCCAGATGCCCTTGTCTAGAAAATACCTCCTCGAGGATTTAGAAGCTATAGAAATGTTAGGTTACACTAAAGTTGCTGATAACACGTTTGTCAACGTTGTGCCGATGACGACGGGGAAATTTGTTGCCGAACTTCCTTGGAATGAAACCATGTCCGAAAAACCGTTCGATGGCTATAATTTTATATGGAAGAACTTTTCGAATTGTGGGTATAGAACTCTGTATGCCGAAGATGCCCCTAAAATTGCTATATTTACATACTTAAAGGAGGGTTTCCACATACCCCCGGCCGACCATTACAACAGGGTGTTTAGTATTGCAATGGAAAAACATAAGTCGGTCTGGAACCATGATCATAATTGTGTTGGAGATCGGTTGGAGACGGACATAGTTTTGAAGTATACAGAGGATTTCTCTAAACTTTACCGAGACAGGCCTCACTTTGGATTTTCATTCATAACGAGGCTCAGTCACGACAATGTTAACGACGCAGGCGCGGCAGATGATCCTCACTTTCGGTACCTTCAGAGAATACACAAGAACGGCCTTCTAGAAAAGACGATTTTAATTTATTTCAGTGACCATGGTAACCGCTACGGGGAAATACGAAACACTTTTGTTGGAAAACTTGAAGAGCGTTTGCCGTTCATATTTTTTGTATTACCTCGATGGTTTAAGAAAAAATATCCCCTCTTGATTGAAAATATGAAGAAGAATTCTCACAGGCTTACGACACCGTTTGACGTGTACGAAACTCTTAAGGATATTTTGTATTTCAGTGGGAACGTTAAACCAGCTAGTTTGACGGATCGAGGTATCAGCCTGTTCAGTGAAGTACCACGTGACAGGTCATGTGACACTGCCGCCATCTTGCCTCATTGGTGCATGTGTTTGGAAAGGCAAGACGTCTCTGTGACGTCAGCTGCAGCAACCAACGCTGCTAGGCACATCCTAAATCAGATCAATGAAGAACTGTTCTATTATGGCCATCTCTGTGAAGTTTTAGAACTCCAAGAAATTAAAGAAGCAGTTTTGATGAGTCCGAATAAACGGGTCCTTCATTTTGAGGAAAGTGTGAATGACGTCATAAACAGGACTGTTCACTATGGTAACAGAACTGAGGCAGTGTTGACATTTCAGTTGACATTTGTTACTTCCCCAGGGGGCGGGCTGTTGGAAGGTACTGTCAACCTGGACGAAATATCTGGACGGTATACCCTAGCCGGGGACATAAGTCGTATCAACAGATATGGGGATCAGTCAAAATGTATAGATAATTATTATTTAAAGAAATATTGTTATTGTAAGAGTGCCTCATGACAAAAAGAAATAAATTAAATATTTATTCAGACAAGTGTCAATAAGCTCCTTGAATGCAGTTTTACATGACAATTTGCCTTTTTCACAAAGTCCAAAGGATCATACGGGTCAGAAAATATATGTTTTCCATCTTGGTCACCAAGAGAAGTACATGTACGTCTTGAAAACCCACAAAGCGTGTTTAATTAAGTTCTTTACGCATATTTTCAAATAGAAAAAATCATATGTGTGAATGAAAAGTGTACTGAAATGATTAAATGAGATTGTGTAGCTTTCAATATAGTGGAAAATGGTCACACACATCTAAAATCGCTCTAGCCGTGAAGGTCAGGGTTAGAATGTTGACCTTCATTAACCCATGCTTGTGGTACGAGACGACTAATCAGGCTCGATGACGTGGATGACACATGATGCCATTGTATCCCAATTGTGATGACACATGATGTCACTGTATCCCAGTTGCGCAGATCGACTTTCATGGAATGGATCACTGGCCAGCTTTTCTGGTTCAGAAGCGATTATTTACAAAAAGCCGCATACAGCTTGCATATTTGCTGAGTGTGGCGTAAAACTAAACTCACTCTAAACTGAACTCTCACTCTAAATTCGCCAAGGTTCAATGACATCACATTAATGGAGTACATGCCCAGCACATTCTAGAACATACACTAAAACGGAATAGAGCACAGAGAAAGGGAGTTGCATGGTGACGCTCACGTGGTACATGCCGCCATTGTCATGGAGGGCGTGGATCAGGTCTTACTGGTTGACTTGCTGAATGACTGGCATTCCGATAAGTATACCTGGGAGATATCTGGAATTGTTGACTGGGTGATGTGGTCGCTGTCTAACACGACGATCCTTGCCGTCCCAGGGATGCTATATTGAGGACCATGTCTCTTGTCCAGGTCTACTTCGGTAGCTGGAAGGAAGTGCAGTTCAGGCTGTCTTTATGTTACTGTGGGACCGTGAATTCAGTCCTTTCGTGAAATGACTATGAGGGTCAGTCATTCCACGTCACTTTGTGCAACAACAATCAACATACTGAAGTCATTTCATGAGATTAACTTAATCTACAAAAGTGGTATCACACTTTCAACACCACTTATTGTCACTAACAGCTGAAGCTGTTGAGGTAGCGACTGTTGCACTTCAGCCTGGCTATGAAGTATTTACTGTTTGCAGTACTTTAATTTGCCTGCTGCCGCCTGCAGGCTTTAGAATCTGCAGGCCCATTTATTGTAAGTCAAACCAATACAAACAAAATACATGACACTGTACACAGTTTCACACTGTTTCTTCAAAAGGATTAGCGAAGACTGTGGCTCAGAGAGAAGTTTATGTTTTAGTTAAAACTGTTGTTGCCATTGATGGATCATGGATGGTTCTCGAACGTTAGAAAAAGAACATGGGAAATATTCTGGTTGAAAAAAGAACTGACAAACCACTTTCTACCACATGCAGACACAATGGAATTTCATGAAATGACTGAAGTATATTGATCGTAGTATATAGGGTCGGCCATAGCCATGCTGACGTGGGACACCATCTGATATGAAGACTGTCATTCATGTAACTTTGATGAGCTTTCCAATTTCCGTTAATGATAACCAGTGTTTTTCTCTCCTGCCCATAAGCTATTCCTCAAGCAATGACACCTCATCCACACGACACGGCCTCCAGGACGACCAGGACGCCGTTTGTCTGACAGTGTTCACATTTTGTAAGAAATTAAAAATATCGTCAAGTGTTTAAATACGTCTGTATTTCTATTAAAGATAAAATTGATGTTTCAAACGTACCTGAAAATAATTGAAGATGTTTTTAATCAATTTCTCATGTCCAAAATAGAAATAATGACATCTCAAAATGTTACAGAGATATCACACTTTCACAGCACTACGTTCATTCATAATTTCATCGGTCCATTGATGAAGTATTAGTGCACTATTTCGAGATTTTAAAATAACAATGAAAAAAAAAACATACAGAATTTCGATTTTGATGCAAATTTAGTGCTTTATTTCATACTTCATTAACAACATTTCATCGTTTACTTAATACATTTTATAATGAAAACAAACGTTCAATATTGATAAAATCGTCTGCTTCTTTCGTACATGGCTACCCACTTAATTGCAATTACAGTCAATGAACTGTTCAAGTTTGTCGCAGACCGTATACGGAACGTGTAGCGAGAACAATACAAGTCTATGTCCTCTCACGTGTATGTGATACACTCTGTATGGTGAAATCAGGGATAATCTACAACAGTATATAGTCTCCCTGGTGAAATACTGGAGCCGAAATCAAGGTATAGACTGAAAATGTTGTGGAAACTATATCGAACGAGTCAGCTTCGCACCAGTCTCCACCTGCCTGAAAGTGTCATAAATGACTTACTGACAGATACGTTTTGCCCTCCAGTCGAAAACAAAACTTTTGACAGGTTTGTTCCTATGTTGCACCATGAACCTTTGGGCCGCGAACAAAAACTATTGTCCAGACCGGACTAATTTTAGTGTTATCGCTCCTGACAAGAACACTTACTCAAGGCAAAACAGTTCATTTCATCCAAATGTTGACAAACGTACCTAAATATGTACCGTCTTTACCTCCTACGAAAAGTTCGCCATTCCTGCGTTTCATCGTGCAGAGTGTCACTGTATAAAGGTTACCGTTAAAATACTCGGAAGTTTTTTGCCGTTTTCAGAAACCGATAGGTAAGACACGTTTGTTTGTTCGAAGAGAAATTTGGATATATCTTCTAACTGATTCAATGTTATCCCTAAAGATGGCAGTGTCATCTATTTGGCTGATTAAAGATATGGAAAATTTCTTAGCCTGCCAAGTCAAAGGATGCTCATGTTCACAACTATACTGAGTGAGTGAGGAAGTTTAGTTTTACGCCACACTCAGCAATATTCCAGCTATATGGCAGCGGTCTGTAAATAATCGAGTCTGGACCAGACAATTCAGTGACCAACAACATGAGCATCGATGCACAATCGTGAACCGATGACATGTGTCAACCAAGTCAGCGAGCCTGACCACCCGATACCATTAGTCGCCTCTAACGACAAGCACAGACATCTTTAATGGCAAGCATGGGTTGCTGAAGGCCTATTCTACCCCAACTTTACATGCAACAAGGAACTCTCATCATAACCAAACAACATTGAATACATACATCAGTATTAAACTGCACTTCCTTCATACAAAATTACCCTAACCAGATTTAGATGACTTTCATGCTCACTGCCAAATCAAGACTTAAAAGTCACTAACAATTATAAACATCATGTACAAATGATGCTCACAATCATTTATTGCCCTATAGCCAGAAACTCTGATTTCAAAACACAATTGCATGGGCTCAGGAACAGGTCAAAATGGCCACACAAAAATGTCAAAATAGCCATACATAATTTTGCAGTACTCATGACATTTGTATTATTTGATATGAAAGAGGTAAAATGACAAAAGAGGTTATATCACACAAAACTTGTTTATTATTGAAGTACTTTTCTAATTAATGAACCCTCTACTCATGGCGTCTAGGGATATATCTATGTTCAAAAGGTCTGTTCTTATATTAAATAATCATATATATCATCTAGTAAATAATGGTAATTCAATGTAGTTCTTTATTACTGTAAATATACTTTTTAATGTAATGTAAATATAACACAAACACTATAGTGGATTATGTAATATTTATTAAGTTTATTTTCATTCTAGTCTTCAAGAGATCAGTCCACTTATCCTCTAACTGGCTTGTTAATTACTAATCAATGCACGATTACATACATTGTGTAACCTTAATTAATATGTGAATCTAGAAGTGCCTCGTTAACTAGGGACCACTGATCAATTAATTGTTAATCCTAGTGTCTACTGTAATTGTTCCTATACTTTTCAGGGGAAGGAAGCAACTTGGAATGATCATGTTGTTGACTAGAGGCAACAGCTGACTGGACCATTAGACAATCAAGATTTTGACTGGAAGTAACTGATAAACAGTGAAGTAAAAAGATGCTTGTACATGAATGAAGACCACTCATATATATTTGATTTTTGATTAAACTGATTTTGACATCAGGTTTTGTCTGATGTAATTTTTCTCATTTCACACCTTGATATCAAACAAAGCAAATGTTATGAGTATTAAACTATAATAAAATATTTTATGGTCATTTTGCCTTGTTTGTGTGGCCATTTTGACCTTTTGGTATTGCCATTTTGACTTCGAAGTTTTGTAGCCGCTTCGACTAGGCCCCCATAGGTTTAGTTACATAGATTAGTGAATCAAGAGTTCTCTCCCTTTATCAATATATGTGCTGTCTACCCGTGTCATTTGAAAGGCATAAATTACGGCTGAATCATGAAATTATCATAGGAATTTAGTAAGTAGGTAAAAATAGATATGTAACTGCATATATGAAGTAATTCCAAGTGACCTCATATTGAAATGTGTTCACCGTGATGTTGATGAACATAATTTTCATCTTGGCCAAATATCAAACACAACAAGAGTCATCAGAAGATGACATATCCCTCCGGTCCCCACATATTTGGAAGGACAAATCATCTGACAGTTACTTGATGTTTTCTTAGATTACGCTTGAATCGTTTCCAAGGAAGTCATGAAAAATGTAAATGCCATATACCTGTAAACAGCAAAAGGCACCACTTCAAGATTTGTCTCATATATTTACCTGCCAAGATCTGTTAAAAGAAATTGAATTTTTTTTAGTTGTGCTCTGGAAACGAAGCCTATCCCTCCATTTTGAGACTAAGTCAGAATTGTTTCAATGGAAACCTGGAAAAATAAAAAAAAACCAAAACATTGTCAATAGAAAAAGGCACCACTTTGTGGTCTGCCTCCAATATCTCCCAAGTTTTGCAGTAAGATATTAAATAGTATTCTAGTTGTGCTCCGGAAACGAAGCCCGTCCCTCCATTTTGAGACTAATCGTTTCCATGGAAACTGGAAAATGATAAATCATAAAAATCTATAAATAGCAAAAGGCACCACTTTAGGGTCTCCCCTACGTATCTGCAAAGTTTGCAGAGAGATAATAAAAGTTTTTGAGTTGTGCTCTGGAAACGAAGCCCATCCCTCCATTTTGAGATTAAGTTCGAAACGTTTCCATGGAAACCCAGAAAATGATAAATCACAAAAAGCTGTAAATAGCAAAAGGCACCACATTGGGATCTGCCACATATATCTACCTAGTTTTGCTGATAGATACTTGGAACTTTTTGAGATGGGCTTCGGAAACGAAATACGCCTCTCACTTTTGATACGAAGTCTGAATCGTTTCCATGGAAACCAAGATACTGAGAAATAAAACAACCTGTAACAAGCAACTGGCACCATTGTAGCTTCTGATTGTACCTACCAAGATTTGCAGAAAAATAGAGAATGGATTTTGAGTTATGCTCCAGAAATGAAGCACATCCCTCCATTTTGAGAGGTCAAAAACACTTCCATGGAAACCCAGAAAATAATAAATCACAAAAACCTGTAAATAGCAAAAGGCACCACTTTGGGGTCTGCCACACATATCTTCCAAGTTTTGCAGAAAAATATTGAATGCTTTTCGAGTTATGCTCCGGAAACGAAGTCCATCCTCCCATTTTGAGATTAAGTCCGAAACATTTCCAAGGAAACTGAGAAAATAACAAATCACAAAAAACTGTAAATAGCAAAAGCATGCAGGGGGGATAAAAAGTGACACTGATAACATTCATCCTTTGACTTTAATTCACTTGAGAAATATCAAACAGTACAAAAAAGAAATCACACTCTATAAAAGACATCTTGCAAACATGAGTTACAAAATCATCATCCTATTCCTCATGCTCTGAACGGACACTAACAAATAATTCATTATATGTTGATATTAATAAATGTATTAGTGTACAACTCTATATATATGCAGGGTTAAAAGAGTTTTATACTATGTACAGATAAGGGAAAATTCTCATAAAAACCTATGCACATAAACATGCCCGTGGAATGTGTTGAAAGAACATGGACAATTTTGTATTGTTGTTGCAGTGTCTTCTTTTAATGTAAAACCCAGGTCACTTCATTCTGAAAAAACAAAGTTCAGACATCAGTGAGGCGTGAGAACATAAGGATGACAAGAAGCAAGTTGTAGTGTTCAAGAATAGTGATTCAAAACAACAGGACATTGGATGTCTCTCTGACCCACTGAAAATTCAAAAGACCCAGAGAACAGAAATTTAACACACATTCCGATTTAATGTTTCTTATAATGTCATGTGAATTGAAATTATTCATAAATTTTACATTTTGCAATTCAGGTTCCTGTATTGCAATACATATTTCAAGATATTGGGAACTTGTGTGTTAGTGCACTTCAATTCTATTTTGTACGTTTTAAGTCCCTAAACACATATATTATGGTAACAGCAATCACGAAAGTTGGTTGCATTGTCAGGGATTTTATTTTCTTTTCTATACAATTTGCAGTATAACAGTATGCCGTCTTGTCATTGGCAACTGTCTCAAATTTAGGCTAAACTATATAAGTTTTCTGTGTATGATCCATTAACTTTACTGTCAACAACAGCCAAACAGGGACTGTTACAACTGACACCTATACACACTATTTCACAGTGAATCTTCTGCAGACAAGAGAAACGCAGGAAAAATAATCCACACTCGGATAGCTTAAACAGTAAAACAGTTATGGTAAGTAGCCCTACTTTCCACAGTCAACTTGGTTAAAGAGATTGAAACCATCATTTATTTCTATTATTGCTACACTGATTAAAATGAATTAACTGCCGACTTTTATTTACTTTTCTGAACATATATTCATATTCATTTACCCCATGTTCATAATGTCTAACGACCCATGAAGATGTAGATGTAGAACAGGTCATCAACAACCCATGCTTGCGATAAAAGGCAACCATGCTTGTCATTAGAGGCGACTAACAGGATCAGGTGGTCAAGTTCGCTGACTTGGATGACATATGTCATCGGTTCCCATCTGCACATATCGATGCTCATATTGTTGATCACTGGATTGTCTGGTCCAGACTCAATTATTTACAGCCACCATTTAATATATACCGATATAAAGGCAAGTGTGTAGTAAACATAGTATGTCATGGGCATGAACATAATATTCTGCTTATTCCTGAAGTCGTTGAATAGAGCAAAATAAACACAAATCTACTTGCAAACATGGGCTGGCTACCTACTGTCGCCTCATGTAGAAGGCAACGTCACAGAAGAAATGTGACCTCATGGCATTGTTCGTGATGTCATGTTACCACTGACAAAGTCATATTTTGCCCTAGGGCACCATATGAAAAACATAAATCCCAATATGTTTGCCCACATAGGTAATAAGCAGAATTACTAACACTAAGTACCAAATAGATTCCCACTGTTCAGCATTCCCAGCAGGCAACACAGGAAATGCTACAAGCTTGTAAGCATGGTATATTAAACACCAGAAATGGATTTCACTCACTGTACCCATTTGGGGAATCAGACACGGTTCTCCAGCACAACTCCCACCCCTCAACGTCTAGAAAATAATTCAGTTAAATATGTCTACTTACTATGCAAACGAAGCGTAGATGTCATAGCAGCCACCATCAACATCACCGTGGGTGAGGTTGGCACGGATGTGGTAGTCTCCGGTTGGAAGGAAGCTTGCATCAATCTCAAAGCTGGCACTAGGAAGCGTGTAGTTGCCCTGAAAATATATAAGGTGATTACTTGAAAAACAGTAGATATGTCTGTCACATTTCTTTCCTAACATTCAGATTTTCTTTTTTCAAAAAAGGAAAATACAAACTGCCATCAGCTTAACCATGAAAGATGGTGAACACAGCAAACAGGACATCTTGATAGTTACACTTAACCAGTGTCTGCAAACATGCTCTCATTCAGTTAAATGTACTCACTGCATCCAAGGGGCATTTGCAGGGGATGCCAGCTGCATTAAATTCAGGAGGACACTGGCCTATCTGGCTGAGCAACGGGCAGATGTCATCATAGGTGCAGGAGCCAATGTTGCCGATACATGGTATCTTAAGCCAGCTCCCGGAAACTTGTTTCTCCAGCAGGACCACTCCCTGAAAAGCAACAAGAACATATTGGATATAATTAAATCAGTTAAAATCATGCAGGGATGAGAATGGGTATGAGAAACAGAGGAGGAAAATGGGATGGGCATCTTTGGAGTGATGTTAATTTAAACAATATAACAGACATCATGAATGACACCAGTGCCATCAAATACACAGAATTCCGAGGATTCGCAACAAGTTCTCATCCTTGATCATGTAAACTTAAAACATTGATTTCCCAAACACTATGATGAATGCAAAAATAGTTCTGCTTAATTTATCCCAAATCCTTCAGTTAACCACCAAATCATGTTATCTAAAACAGAATGCACACTGGTATTCGAAGTACAGTTTCCACATTGACCTTACTACTGATAAATAGTTGGCTTGGCACAGGTTGGGGATCATTTCAGCTGGTCAAATTTATCACATTTTTCATTAACATTATTGCATGTTTTTTTAAACCCCAGTCGTGCCGCCAGGGCACTTTCAAAATATTTCCTGTGTGTCATGAATTGTAGTAAGTGAGTTAATTTTGACATCAGCAATATCTCAGCTATATCATGACCATGCCTTGTATATCATTCACTATTTCCATAGCATAAATAATACACTGCTGACATGTGAGAGTTTTAATATCCGGCACTGAGTTGCAGCAGGATATGATATATATCATTAAGTCATGGATCTGAATAAAACGAAACAGGAAGGCTTTTAATACAGTTATATTAACATATCAATGAGTACCAAAAGATAAAGAAAAAGTTCAGGTACAGTTTCTGCCTCAAAAAAGACGTTTTCACAAATAATTCCTTTTGAATTTGAAAAGTATTGTCAGCAAACAAGTACTGTCCAAGTGCAACTGATAAAAATTTTCCATGTCTGCACCTGCTAGTCAGTTAGATGCATCAGTGTATTGTCTCAAATCATTTAGTTCTCCTGTATCAGTTTGTATGTTCAAACAAACAATGCTCTCATTGCACCATTCTTTCTGTTGTGAGTTATTGGTCACCACAACTGATCTGTAACTTTCAAGATTTAAATCAACTAACTAAAATCCCAATGCCAGTGTTGTACCTCAAGCTCCTTTATTGTACAAATACCTCATCCCCAATCTATTGTAATAACAACTCATGTATAGATTTTCTCTATTTGTTTCTCGTGTATCACTTGCTCGAACAACGACAGTACAGTTGTACAAATACATCATGCAGGATACCTAAGTGAGTGAGTGAGTTTAGTTTTATGCCGCACTCAGCAATATTCCAGTTATATATGGCGACGGTCTGTAAATAATCTAGTCTGTACCAGACAATCCAGTAATCAATAACATGAGCATCGATCTGCGCAGTTGGGAACCGATAACATGAGTCAAGCAAGTCTGCGAGCCTGACCACCCGATCCCGTTAGCTGCCTCTTACGATAAGAATAGTCGCCTTTTATTGCAAGCATGGGTTGCTGAAGGCCTATTCTACTGCAGGATACCTAAAATCATTAACCATTAAGAGGTTCATAGAATTTTTAATTGCTAAAAGTTTAAGATAACTTACATAAAAGGGCCACTACATTGGATGGAGTTAATCAATTCAACTACACTGACCAGCAAAAGAAAAAACAATTCAAGTTTTTGAATAGAAGACATAAACATGAAAGCTTGCTTTCATGTGATTTCCCTTTTTTTTCGAAACTTGCGTTTCTTTTGTTGTTCAGCATAGGAACAGTACAGATTTTAAACATGGTGAGACATGACGCAACACAATGAATATCAGGGAAAACTGCCCACCTTAAGTTCACTTGCAACTGTTACTTTTAGGCTGAGGCTGAAGGAGACGGTGAGAGTCCCGGGAAGGGAGATAGGGTCAGGGGAGAACTTGATGTTGTTGATGATCAGTTTTTCCACAGATGGGTTGCCACAGTTCTCCCATCTGTAATCCGTCAGACGAATGCTTGGGTTCAGGCCCTGAACACATATAACAGCTATAGCACAGCAGACACTGGATAGTAAATTGGTGAAACAAATATGTAGTTAAACAACCCGCACCATCCATTTTGTTGCCTTTGTCTACAATAGTATGATTGGAAAATTACTTTTAAAACTCTTTAACATTTGTTTAAAAAGCAGACATCACTGTGAGTTGATAGCTGAATAATGTTTAAAAGACGAAATAAACTACACTAACAGACAATCAAGTAAGGAAGATGAACCTTCAAATGCTTGGAACAGTGTTGAAGTTACATTACAGCTCAACATTAAAACAAGATTGATGCAAAGCACATGGCATCCACAACTGCTGGTTTGATGCAGACGGCCCAAGCTTCATAGTCTGGTCTGTTCTTGGGTTTCTTCACTACCAAGCTACATCATACGATTTGGGCATATCTAGGGGACACAACTCTGTTACAACTTGGTCTCAAACGCACCAAGATGGTGAAAGGATAGACACACAAATTTTCATATTTCTTTTTACCTCCTACCTTTGTATGTAGATTAAGCATGTCTGGAATATACAAACCGATGGTTGATGTAATAAGCACCTATGCCATTGTGTTTTCATGACATGCATCAATCGTGCCTGCATGCTAGAATCCCCAATCTTATTACCTATCATCATGGTGAATCTGAACGATTGTCGAAAATGTACAACTGGACGATACGTTTTTTACAGTTATTTACCGCACGCTGCTCTTACCAATTTCTTGTACATATCCACAGGTACATATCTGCTGAGTGTATGCGGTTTCATAACCAGTTTCATAAGATCGTCCATTTCTGATTCCAGTCTAGAAGTGATCTCCAGTGGGTCGTAATGGAGCACCGCTGCGAAAGCAACACCAACAGCCAAAAAGGCAAAGGCGACCACACTTGAGTAATACTTCATTTTGATTGCGGAAAACAAGTTTTGCTGAGCGTCTACACGTAGCTACACCACACTTCCCGGCGAGACCACACAATGGATCATGTGACTTTGCACGTGATGATTACTTTCGTATTCGAGCTACTTGTCTAACAACTATCTCAATACAACTTTTTGTGGTACAAACGTAATGTACGGGAACATTTATTTTAAAGTACTTTTTGAATAAAGAATATCTATTAACCATGTTCACAAATAATAAAGTATAAAAAATATTATCCTAACATATCATGTATCATATTTTGTAATCTTATTATACATCTATACAACTTGTTTTATGTAAAACAGTAGCTCTTGGGGGTCAAGATGGCTCATGTTTACAACTCAAGGAGTCACATGGTGACAACAGCCAGAGGTGTCGCATCGTTCCGGTTGATTAGGTTGTTTGCATGACATCTAGAATAGAGTGAAGGGTTCCAAGACAACATGCACTTTACAAAAGCCTCAAGCTTCGATGCCGGTTGAAAATATGCAATCGATCCAAGACGTATCAATGATGGTCTGCAATTATTGCATGGTGACCGAGAGCTAGTAACCTAGGCTTGAAAAAAGAGAAATGTTTCTGGGGCGTCGGCTCATCACTTTTATTTGGGCGCTTAACATTTTTTTTTTTTTTTTGCCATTGAAAAAAATAGTAGTAGTTCTGACTTCGCTGCGTCCCTATTATACCTTTGTCGACTATAATAATGAGTGTCTGTAAGAACGAATGTGACTGAATCTACAACTCATTAACACGTGCTAAATATTCCAGGCTATATTTCTGAGAGAGAGAAATGTGTTCCTCCCTCGTCACTTTTTTCTGTCGAAAGTTTAACAAATGTCCTGCATCCCTCGTGACGTTTGAAAAAAATGTGCCCTTCAAACAATTATTTTTTTATGTTCGCGTAAGGCTTTCGTTTCCTCATCATGAGGAAATGGAACCAAAATCGGACAAATGCCAATACGAAATTAAGTTCCCTGTGAACAAGCGACGAATGATAGGTTTTCCTTGTTACAGACGATTGTTAAGATATTGCCTAATAGTTCCCATACATGTTCGTTTACTGTTTGCCATGCATGTAGTCAGTAGACTAACATTTAGTCTCAGCATGTTTAAACACTTTACAACAAAAACTGTTTAAAATATGATTAAAGGGCAAACAGAGACTACAGTGGTGATCTAGCTAGACTTGCCACATATTTAAGACTTGTGTCAGACTGTGTGTGTGTCAGACTATAGTAGGTAATATGTATGTAACGATGAAATCATTATGTACTTATGCGTGTGTGTGTAATATGTTGACAGTTAGTAACAAACAAACCCACATAAACTGAAAAGAGGTCCAGGTTCCATGCAATCCCATCTACACATGCAACTGTTGTTCAGCATGTGAAGAGCACATCTTACCAGGCTGGTCATATATGGGGATTAGTTATCTTGCCGCAGCATGCGCTCTCATCTCCAAATAAGTGGAGCTGGATAAAAAAAAGAAAGTGAACAGTATGTTCACTACTAGACAACACTACACACATCAGAGATCCAGAGAGATTCTCTCTCTTGAAAATAAAAAGTCACACACACACACACACACACACACACACACACACACACACACACACACACACACACACACACACACACACACACACACACACGCACATTCTCAGAGAGCTGTACGATATATAGGTTATCAAACCAGTCATCAACAGATCCTCCATAAATTGACAGTAACAATATGATTAGGCAGGATTTTCACCTTTTTTTACACAAACAAGTGCATGGTTTGGGATGAGGAGAGGGGTTTAACCCTAAGCCATGGTGACACTAAATTACATTTGAGGGATTGATTTGAGGCTGCCTGTACTACCCTTCTCTGGGGTCGCGGGAACCCTTATTAAAGGAAATAAGTACATGTTATCAAGTATAAGCCGTATCACCGTATCATATAACCTCGTATCTCCGTCCTTGACCACTGTTCCACCTCTGTAGGGGAAGACAGCCGATTTCTCAATCAAAGTTCAGCTGATGATTGTACTGTTACTTTTCATTGTTATGAACCAGTAAGATATCAAAGTTCGTGTCTCGTTATGTTCGCGGTATGATTTGGATAACACTGTTTATGATACATGAACTGATATAATTCAGTGTTACAAATGCGCCACACATCCTGTTAGTAAAGTCCCGAGTATGTAGGAGAACTGGAAACCCTACATTGTCATCGGTGTCATCGATGAGAATCGCCGTCAGTCAGGGAGTATATGCAGTCAACATAACCAATGATGAATACATCATCTTGAGCGTGCTCGGACGGTTAGGTAGCATAGTAGTTAAAGCGTTGGTTCGAACCCGCCAAAGACGCGGGTTCGAATACCCACATGAGTACACTGTGTGCAGTCCATTTCTGTCTCGCCCGCCATGAACTAGGTGGAATATGTCTGAAAGTGGCGCAAAACTCAGTCAGTCTGTGAAGAAACTGCTTCAGTGTAAGATGTAATATCTGGGATTACATAATACATTTCAGGGGTGCCCCGCCTGCTGATTCTGTTGCCTGGTTATTTGGTGCCCAAGTCTGAGAGGGAGGCTCTATTTCTGTATGAGACACACCTCCCAAATTCAGTGATTTGTATTTTATTGAGAGATTGTATACCCCGAACGACAACGTTTTAATTTGTAACTTAAATGTAACGCATTAGTTTGTATTCTTCCACAAGATGCATGTACCCCGAAGTAATATTTGTTTACCTCCAACAAAATGTGTTTCTTTGTTTGATGGTTTTATGTGGGGAAGCCTGCATAGGCGGTATTAGGTTATTCCTCCACGACTATTTGAGTGTAATGACCCGGGTATGGCGTGCAGTAATAATTAATAGTTTAAGTTTCTAAAATAGATATATATTTCCCTAACAGACTGGCGTCCTTTGAGTGTATTGCCCGCTTATCTAGGCTTGCCCTTCTGGATGATTGAGTAGTACATCCCTGGCCTCGGCATTCAGTACAGCTTTGGCGCAAGGCTAGGCATGCCGCAGTTTCTCATCCGGCCAGTGCTGTAATGTTTTGTAAGTAGACATTTCTTTTCACAATTCACATCCTTCCTGTTGGAGTCATAATTTGAAAACATTTTCTGGATTTCCATCTGTACGCAGATAACTCTCAACTCTATGTCAGCTTCAAATCATCTGAACTTTCATGCAACATCTCAAAACTGGAACAGTGCATTCTGGAAATCAGAACGTGGACGATGTCTTACTTTCTTGTGTGAAATGAAGACAAAACATAATTTTTCTAGTTGGATCCAGACACCAGCTCAGAAAGCTAGAATCGGACTCCATGTGTCTTCACATTGGTGATGCTGAAGTTTTGCCCTCTGACAGTGCGCGTAGTCTGGGAGTAATTCTTGATTCAACCATGCCCATGAACGTCCACATTGCTTCTGTCAGCAAAGTGTACTACTACAGCATTTTCAGCATCAGCAGAGTACTCCACTACCTTGACATTCAAACCTGCAAAGCGTTGATACACTGCCTACTTCATAACTTGACTATCGCCACTCACTGTACGCCAACGTGTCATCCAAATCAATTCAGAAACTTCAAAGAATTCAGGACTCGGCGGTTTGATGGACCTCCCGCTGTTTACGCTATGATCATATCACTCAGTCACGTCACTGGCTTCCCATCTCTGCAATAATCATCTTCAGACTCCTCGCCATCACTCGCAACTGTCCCCACAATGAAAACTTTCCGTCTGATCTCAAAGATTATCTCCCCTTACTCACCTCAGCGGAATCTCTGATCCTCCAATGACTGTTTTGACTCAACCGAAATCACTAAAAGGACTTTTCGAACGCGCCTTCTCTTTCGTGAGCTCACCAGTCGGGAATTCGCTTCCCCGATACCTCAGAAATACAACTACTAAAGATGCCTTCGAATCACACCTTAAGACTTGCCTATTTCTATCTGTGTACCAGTAGATAATCATTCTCCGTTTTACGTATTTATGTTCAAATCTTATCACTGTATTAGCCTCACTGAGTATCAGTAACGTGGATATTAGACGCTTTACCAATGGCTTATTCGTGCCATTAATATTTACATCCGAAAGGCTGAGCCGTTAACGGCAAGTTAATGTGCCACCTGATGGTACCTAGAACATCTGTTTGGTCTTGAACTCAAGCAGTATCCACAGTGCAAGGTCCACGTTTGAATCTGACAACTGGGCAGGCCACTACAAGCATGGTCAGCAATGTAGGGATGTCTGTACACGGGAGAAAGCACCTGTCCGAAGTCGATATCACAACACTGTTATTGCGTAGTTTAGGTTAATATGGCGACGTAAATATATCAAAGTCTTCGACAACTGAAGACATATTTCTACCTAACCTGGGCCGTTACAAATTATTGCGATATACAGCAAAATCGCTCACTTAGAAAGTTTATTACAGATTACTGCCGTGCACTACAACCTTACTCACTTATCAACTGCAAGGCCATTACAAATGACAACGTTTTCGAAAAACACTCAAAATGCAATTTAGGTGTTTCAACGATAATCTCACGAAACGTTTAAAAGTGCACTTGTCGACGGAATAGATAGGCTAGACATGTTAGCTGACATAAATTTAACACCGTCGACAGCATTTATGATATAGGAAACGAACCGAGTATGTATTACCCTCTTAAATTAACCAATGAGCTGGGTGTTTTGTGACATGTATTGGAACTTGAATCAACAAAGGAACTTAAATGGTGAGGCCAAATGTTACAATCAACCATGTATCGGAAGTGTATCTACAGCAATGACTAATCATAACAGAACAGGGGATTGTGAACTCATTTTCCCGAGGAACGCCTCAATAAGACAACAATCTCTTCCGCTATCCGTGACGACCAATGGTTTCAAGTTTTACTGCTGTTATCGTATACCGAATTAAAACGTGAAGGATTCCTGTACAGCAATGAGTGGGTGTAGGGTACTGGCGAGGATCCTTCCCATAATCCATGTTATCATGTTATCATTCTAGGGGGGTGAATAACGTTTTATGCGCACTGTTACTTTGAAAATAAAAACCACCAGAAACAGACCGTACTGTCTCATAATGGATGTTTGGATCATGCACTGAACACGATGCATGGTATTCACAGCATCGTGTTAACTGTAATGTTCCACAGAACTGCTCGTTTGTGTTTGTTTTCGAGATCCAGTATCAGACATGCTTGAAGTTCCTATATGCTCTCTCGTGTATAGAATATGACATGTGTATCTTGTTTTGCGATGACCTCACGTGAATGGTTTGTCTGATCCGGACGAGGCCAAATCAAAACTAGTGCTACAGCGTTATCACTTGCCTACTGCCCCACATATGGTCGTATTTGCCAGCGTGAAGTAAAGCAGTCTGTCCATCAAGGATGACACGACTTACAGAGTACACAGTCTGTATAATATGCGGAAACGTGAAATTAACTCAAAGGCCACCATGGGGAAGTGTTCATTTCCAGCTGTGCAGATTTAACACTAGACTTTGACCTATACTTGTGATAGGATAGCCTTACTTCTCTGTACTTTATATCATTATGCCACACACCTCTATGGTAAACAGTGAGTAGGAGTTGTTTATAAATTACTCACCTTGATATTGGAGGAAATCCAATAGCGGTACGGGTCCTATACGCGCATATACATGCTTCAGATCCACCAAGTTGGACTTTATCGGTAGTATATTGGGCATGCTTGTGCTACAGTGACAGAAAAATAGCGATTAGACATTAATTTCGGAAGCTGCTAGGTGTTCTTATACTACGTGGATTGAATATGTCTGAATAAAGGTTTTAATAAATGACGATGTTCATGTATGTACGTGAAAAAATATTATTTTGTATGGCGCTAGGGGTATACTTTATATTATTTCTATTTAGAAGCTGTTAGGTGTTCTAATACTACGTGGATTGAATATGTATGAATAAAGGTTTTATTAAATGACGATGTTAATGTATGTACGTGAAAAAATATTATTTGGTATTATTAGGGGTATGCTATATATCATCTCTATTTAGATCCACACTATCAATCAGTAACAGCCGTATGTTTGATTATAAAACATATCGCCGATATTCGAATGTTCGAGTGTGAAAGTGAGTTAATTACGCCTGCAAACACAAAAGAGTAATTCCAGTACATATTAAAGTTCGTTTCAATTACTAGTATATAAGATATTGTCACTGACATTAATGATTCTCCCCGTGACCCTCAGCTTAAACATCGGCAGAAGCAATTCGAGATGAGATCGTTGACGGACGTAGTGGTTCAAAGCTGTATAGCTTTAACGTTCATCCTCGTTGTTCAAGGAGTAATATTTCCTCACAACAAGTTTCTGTTTGACCAGATGTCCCTCTTGAGTTCCTTTGACTCCAGTCGTCAGTATGAGGTACGTCTTCGTAATGGCGGTTTCCACATTTTAATCGCCGAAACAGTCACGCCAGTTTTATATAGAAATGATAAGCTGTGTACCTGTTGTTTCATACTTAGTACTTTATGAGTACGATTGTTTTCATAAAGTGTTTTTCACAGCTGCCATCATATGGTTTGCATCATATCTTATGCTAGTTTCAAAAATACAGATAAGCTGAGGCCGATCCATGTTGCGATTCAGAGTGGGTTTAGTTTTAAGCCCCATTTAGCAATATTCAAGCAATATGCAGGCGGAGGACATTGAACACATGAGGGGATTCGAACACGTGTCTTTGGCGTGACAAGCGAATGCTTTAATCACAAGGCTATCCCACAGCCATAAGAACAGAAAATAATGTAATTCTTTGTTACATGCATGTGTACGCATTGTTGTCGGTGCTCTAGGTTTGGTCACGCCCAGTCTGTTGTCTGTTGACTGACACTGACAAAGTACACGGCTACCAGGAAATGCAGAAGGTTGCAGTTTTCGGGAGTCTTATAATTCTCCCCCAAAACCAAACCAAGAACTCATTTACACTGAATAGGATTTCCATTGCGAAGTCAGATTCCTGAACCTAAGGAAAATCTAGAATTGCTTGTAGGGCTTGTGCATTAAAGTATGGTGTCAGGGGGAAAATATACATAAGAGATTGTTTGACCGTCTAGGTTTAACTTGGTGTCGCTTCCTGGGAGACGTCCAATTAGCTAAATGTGGAATGGAGGCATGGGCACTGGTTTAATTATGAGTTGGCCCAGGAACACCCCAATTCCAATTTGAAACTAAAACCTTGACTTGGAATCAGTCTGAAAACAGATTTTGGTGCGAAACCAACAAACAAAGAAGAAATTTGCTGCAATTAACAAAATGTCCAAAATTAATAACGTTCACAAATCATGTAGAGTATAAATACGCGTAATGCAAAAACAGTCATATAAATGGCAATATTAACCAACAACAGCGATCTGATAATAATAATAATGAAGAGACTTAAAAAGCGCTAATCTCAAATCATCAAAGCATGCTCAAAGCGCTAAACAGACTATTATTACCCCGGACAACCCAAGCTGCCTCCGCGGTAACACAGTCGTCAGAGACTGAGATAGGACGTCATATCATTATCAACAGAGATAGGACGTCATATCATAGGACATTATCTACTGAGATAGGGCGTCATAGCATTATAACTGAGATAGGACGTCATAGCATTATCTACTGTGATAGGACGTCTTAGCATTTTCAGCTGAGATAGGACGTCATAGCATTATCTTCTGAGATAGGACGTCATAGCATTATCTACTGAGATAGGACGTCTTAGCATTATCTACTGAGATAGGACATCATAGCATTATCTTCTGAGATAGGACGGCTTAACATTATCAGCTGAGATAGGACGTCATAGCATTATTCACTGAAATAGGACGTCTTAGCATTATCTAGCCAACCTACAAGAACAGATCCAGACTCCCAAGGCGAGACTTAAGTGTGCGGCGGCTAGTATTTTCTTGTAGTGGCAACACGGGCTGTTATGAATTTCAGCTATTTTAGACGTGTGTACCCACTGTCCATAACGTTGAAAGCTTTCCCACCTCTACAAGGAAACCGTCATGGTAGTATTGGTACCTCTTGTGGTATTACACATCAGATTAATCTATTATGATGGTAAAAGTTTCTTTCTTTGTGTCTTTTAATATGTTTACTTATGACAAAATGCAGAACGCTGATGATGGTATAACGACTATGACAGACTGATTTACTTGAGGTTCAGTCGAATAAATACGCTACAAGTTACAATTACCCATTACAGGTTACATTTCTACCCTTATTTATTTTTCAGACTCTGCATCTCTGATCGATATTTCTTATGTTTCAATACCGGACATTGCTAGTTATGGACACAATTTGAGACGAATGCTCAATCGGCACGTAACATCGCATACTACATTACTTTCTTTCGTTCAGCTTGCAGTCGCTTTTACCGATAAACAGTGTAATCGGTTTCCTCCCATTTATGAGAACTCCCAGTTGTGAGACATGTTAATTAATGGTTCGGTGCATATAGGTGGTGCTTCCTCCTCAGTTAATGCAGAAAACATTGCTCGTTAAAGAGCATTTATTGTTTTCAATTACGAAAATCGATAGGTACAGAAATAATGAAATAGAGTATCAAAGTAATGGTGCAGCGGTACTTGCTGGGGGCCTGCTATGTAACGGCGATCGAAAAGAGCGGGCAATGGTAAATAAATGCATTCATATAGATTATAGTTAAAGAGTTCTTGCAATCAGATTTGTGATTTAAGGTGAATTAGGTAGATACCCCATCAGTATAACCGTAAATGTAACAATGATATGATATCAAACTAGACTAAAATGTTTTGTTGTAATGGCAACTTAAATTCCATTTTTATAATGTTATGTAGAATTTATATTCTTCAACATTGTTATCAAGTGTCATGTGTATTGACTGCATGATATTTCGCTAACCCACTCTGTACCTGCACTGTCTGGATACAAAGCAATGTACCATTCAGTATAATTGATCAGTTTAAGCAGTTAGAGGCTATTACTATATAACGTATAAGCATTCGCATTTTAGAACCGTTTTTTTTGTTACAATTACCATATCACTATAGACTCTGGTTAATAAAATTTATAACTTCCTATCACAGGTCTCCCACTGAAACAGGACGTTGTGACGGAATTGAAAGACATTACAGATATGTATCATCTCCGCGTGATGCACTCCACATTATAGTGTTCTATAACATCAACATCAATATTTCTGTAAACATTCTAAATATTTAAAAAGGGTTTATCTAATGAAACGTGATTATTCACCACTTAACTCTAAAATTACAAAATTCATCAAAATTGGACAATGTTTTAATGTGTATCAATGTCTGTTCTCTGTGTCACTATATGCGACTTTTACGAATAAAAAATCTGTTCTGTTCACAAGGTTCAGTTACATAGCTAAACCGTGACTATCTAGGGTTAATCCCTTATATAAGATAGGGGAATAAGGTGTATTTTGTTTGTTAATTACCTACTCCACTGTCTCACAATTGGGAGTCTAACAACTGGGAGTAGACGGTGTAATACTTTTACCGACAGTGTAATCCGTTTACCGACGGACAGTGTAATCCGCTTACCGATAAACAGTGTAATCCCTTTACCTACAAACAGCGTAATCCGATAAACATTGTAATCCCTTTACCGACAGTGTAATCCCTTTACCGATAAACAGTGTAGAGCTGGAAACCGTTTTAAAGATAAACAGTTTAAGCTGTTTTACCGATATTCGATGAAACGAATTACTTTGAACCGTATGTCAAATCTGATTTTCAGGCGGTAACGAAGCTGTCAGAATATAAATTTGAGAACTGTGGAAATGTATCTGACGAGAAGTTCATCGTCACAAACCTTGTCTTCGTCCCGGACCCGCTTGTCTTTCCTGGGACGTTCAACGTGTCCTTCGACGCTGAACTCAAGATAGACGTACCAGACAACCTCACGGTACGTATGGAGTGAAAACGGTTTTCATCCTCGTTAAGGAAGGGCGTATGGCACTGTACCACCCTGCGAGACACGTATATAGAGTGAATGGCTTAAGAATTACGCCCTTAGCTATATCCCAGGCCAGCTATTCTCGAAACGTACGTAACCCAGCGAACTTCTTAAGCCCATTCTTAAGACATTAGTTAAGAATTCCTAAGGCTACGAACGTTTCGAGAATAAAGGCTCAGGGCCCCGTTTCACGTTACTCCGTAAGCCTAAGGTCTCGTAACTTTTCTCGTAGTATTCCTACTTCCTATGTTACAGTATAACAGGTACGAATGCTACGAGAGAAGTTACGAAATCTTAGGCTTACGAGAATTTTGTGAAACGGGGCCCAGCTGTATGGCGACGGTCTGTACATAATCGAGTCTGGACCAGACAACCCAGTGATACGATGACATGTGTCAACCAAATCAGCAGTCGGGACCAACCAATCCCGTTAGTCGCCTCTTATGACAAGCATGGGTATTAACTGAAGATAAATTCCAGCACGTATGAGAACACCTCCTTCTGAACTTGTGTCAGGTAATTTTCTGATCAGCCAATCAGCATCGATGACCTACGTTTTCGCTGCAAATACGGTTTCTGTATCTCGTAAATATGGAAATATTTCCGTGATGTCGACCTTTGGTCATGACCTTACAGCACAACAAAGAGATCATGAGAACACGACATTTTTTCTCACCTTTCTACATTTTTTCTCACCTTTCTACATTCTCGCCTTTCAGACATGCTAATGTCATCAGTTAAATAACCGAGTGCATGCGCACCCGGTCCTGTTGACTCTTCATTTTCCTAACTGCATTTCTATACCTGTGAAGATCCGGTTACAAAAAATTGCTCTTTTCCATCCTTGATTTGTAAGGACGCTTCATCTTAACCCTACCGTATGGATTCATGCTCCTAATGTTCTTCCCGACTCGATTATACACAGACCTCCGACGCATACAAACCCGTGCTACTTAGGACCCTTGACGTAATTTCCATAGACTTACATGTTATTTCAGTGTAGCATATATAATCTTCATGAAGTGGTTTCAGGATGGATGTCTGTAAAATCTGACAGGCAAATGTAAAATCATCTCTGCGATTCACAAATAATTTCATTTTTCAATCCGACCACTATTTAACTAGTGACATAACATTTATCAGCCAACATGTGGTTGGTTCATTCCAATTATGACTACCAGTTTGATTACCCGTCCAATACACAACCTCGAGTTGTTTTTAATTACTAGCTCTCTCCCCTCCAGCAGTTTGACTGTTCCACAAACGCTTATAGACACTTATAGCTGTTTCAGGTGCGCACCATATGTGAGTATTGCTAGCAAGTGTAGTCAATATAGCAGCAACAATATCGCATATCAATCAAAATTAAGGCAGTATATTAAACGATACATGGCAAAATTATATACTGGGGTGCTCCAGTATATGTTCATGTTCCTGAATAGTCAAACTGGGAGTAGTCATAATGGGAAGACAACGTATGTTTCCACTATGCACAATCCCATAGACCGCCGTGTTGAATGTGTGTGCATAATATTATGTTGGTTAAATTGTTGTCATTCGATAAATATACAACGGAAAATGGAACAGAAAATGTGTGATTGTACGGAAGGTGATTTCTCACAAATGTGCAAAATTTGACTTGGATACT
The DNA here is from genome assembly GCF_037392515.1 of Haliotis asinina. Taxonomy (NCBI): domain Eukaryota; kingdom Metazoa; phylum Mollusca; class Gastropoda; order Lepetellida; family Haliotidae; genus Haliotis; species Haliotis asinina. Next base: position 68,151,286 of record NC_090281.1, on the reverse strand, counting down.
GATTTGGAAAATTACATTCATGGTAATTATTTATGCTACATTGGGTGTTTACCTCGAAAAGTGCGGCAAATAAAGAATCATAATCTTTTTTCATTGTTATTTGAATTAAGCCATAAACATTCTCAATCTATTGAAAATACATCAATATTCATTCAAAGAGGAAACTGTAAGGTGTCCGAAATCTAAAAAGAAATTCCAATGTGACCGTCAGTTGTAAGTGAAGTGGTAAAACTAGATATTCTTGTACTTCCGTAGGCTGTCGTTCAGATGTCCAAGAGAGTTAATCGCCAGGATGTACCAATACCGTGTGAAGGGAATGTTGGTAGCTGTGTCTACGGCAACCTGTGCACCATCCTCAAAGGTGTCGAATGTCCCCAGGAATTTGTGACTGCTCAAGTGCCATGCAATTGCCCCTTCAAGGCGGTAAGTAAAACCCGTCTGACATTATTAAGTGAAGATTAGACAAAGTAAGCTCATTTCCAAGACTCTCACAGTTGTGCAAAAGAATGTATTTGTAACGGGAAAAATAATGTGAAATACATTCATGCGAGTGAGTCCTTAGCATTTCATTGGCTACAAAGGAACTGTTTATGTTTCCGTAAACCAACGAATATATCCGGCAACGCCCCCTTTCTGACGAATTATTCCTTAAGACCCTTTAGTGCATCACTTTCAAATACCGTTCAGACTGATTTTTGATTGGCTAAGAGATTATTTTTATTGTCTCCACTGTTTCCTTTTATGAATGATACGTATCTAGTTACTTACATCATTTGTTATCGAAAATACTATCAAAACGGTCTGTCGTAACTCGATCTATGTCATTACAATGGATTCTGTAGTAGGCGATCCTTATAATCCAATTTTGGCGTTGTCAGTTCAAAAGGGTTAAGGCGTCAACAGCCCGCGTTGGTTTAGGTTCTCTCAACGACATCAGTAGTGTTTGATTTCAGGGCACCTACAGCCTACCCGTGGCATCGTTCAAGGTGAACACAGTCTTCCTGCCTCCCGGTGTCTACGCCATCACTGTCAGCCTCACACACAACGACATCGACCTCGGATGCTACAAACTCGTAGCAACGTTCGCTTGTAAGCTTTGTATAAGGTCACATTTCAAGAGACTGTGGTATTCGAGTACGTGTAGTTCAATGCAAGAGGTATTCGTGTAGGATTGTCATATTACAGATACACTGTATGTGTCTAGTTAGCGACATCTGTATGGAAACAATGTAAAAGTATACTTGAATACAGAGCATACCAAATATATTGTCCAGAGCGGAGACTGACCAGCGAGACTTCGCACCTGTTATCATTCGCGCCCCATCGTAGCCTCCAAGATGAGGGTTTGTGTTCAAATATGAGAAACATGTGAGAATCCGGCTATAAACTTCGATCACAGGAACTTTCCGGAATATTTTCAATTTATTGTGTACATTTCTATGAATATGTCTTAGATACAATTTATTGTGTTCAGTCATATTTCTTATATCGAATATACACGAAATATACGTGAATCAATACGATCGATTTGACTACTCTGTCAACTGGGACCGTTAACGGTTAGACGGTACCCAGTCGCAAATAGGGACCACGAGAGATGTACTCAACAGTGGGCTCTTTAGCTTGTCGCGGAATAACAAAGCGTCATATCAGGGAGAGGAGTGGGAAGGCAAAAGTTCACTTTCACTGCACTTTCACTGCAACCTGCACTCGCAATTATCAGTTTGAATTTGGTTATAATGTTTCTTGTCTTCTCTTGCAGGAGAGTACCTGTGAACTCATGTGACGTCAGCCTTGACAGATGAGGTTCCATAATACGAGAAAAGGCATGTTTTCATGTAAGACGACTACTCGGTTTTGTGTGTCAACTTTTAATAATTGTTTACCTTTCCACCACGAGTGAATAAAATTATCACGGACCCGGTGTCACAGAATCATTTGGTTTCTGTTATTTTTCTAGCTTTGTCGGTGCATCACAAAAGTGTCTTTCACACACACGCACACGTCAAAACATTGATTACACAACAGTCTCGTTCCTGCTGATTGGGTTCAGTCCTTTTTCGGAACTTAGTGCAATAGCCAGTCCAGACGTTTTGACTAACTCATTTAACTGTTTACATAAATATCAGTCAGTATGATTTCATACATCTAAGCACTTGTATATTACAACACTACGCTTAAACTGTTTTTGAGGCATTTTAGTAGTTGCTGAGCGAAAGGTGAAGGAACAAATTTTATGGATGATCAACTTCTTTATTCTCGCAATGACGACGTTTCGGTATGGATTCTTACACCATTTTCAAGCATATGGGAGGACAAGGTGTAACAGTTTATATACAGGTACATGAGCTATAGCTGATGAGATTAACAATACCAACAACATAACTGAAGAGATTAGATAACAAAAACATCAAAGGATATAACTAGAGTTGTTGATATAACCAGTAATTAGTGTGAAGCCAGGGGTGGGGGATTACAGCTTTGAGGAGACCAATTAATGGAGGATTAGGGAGGGAAGCCAGAGATTGACATTTCTTGATTAAAGTGTCGAATTGGTTAGGTAGAAATATACCCTGATCCCTGTTTATGGAAGGGTTGTGTCTGCGGATGTGAATAGCTTCTGCCAATTTTCTCTGCTTGTAATCATGTTTGTTGCTGGAGAGTGTTTTGATAGTGTCCCAATTGATTTTGTGGTCAGGAAATTTGGTGATGTGTTCCGAAATGGCTGATTTTTTGTCTGCTTTGTTTGTTGATGTCTTGTGTTCTTTGATGCGACCATCGATAAACATTCGCATCAAGGAATACCTTTGAGAAAATAAAGAGGTTGAACATCCATAAAATTTGTTCCTTCACCTTTACCAATACGCTTCTCCCAATCCTCGCAAACATGTCACAGAGTGTGCTCTGTCGTACAGCGAGCTCTGACAAACAGAACCGTGGAAACCTCAAAGCGAGGCTCTGCTGCTAGAAAAGTTTGGAGGTCTGGTACGGAATTGATATTTCATCAGGTTCATTGTGCGTTACAAAACTACATTGAATAAGCGCAAAAAACACATGACAGGTGCAACCAGTGATCCAGATGCATGGTGAATCATTTTACTACTTCATCAAACAGGGGCAGTCTGTGATGTCATAGTTGAGGTCATACTGCCTACACCTCGACATAAAACATAGAAATACGGTGCTATTAAAATGAATAATTAAACTTCTTTTGTAAATACCAGTTTCATATGAAACAAAGAATTGGAATTCGGTGTAACCAGAGTTGTTTGTGAAGTCTGTATTCACTTTCACTTTGAGAAAATTCGGATCGTCTGAAAAGTAGGACATTGTCAGAATAAATTTATGAGACTCATGTTTCGGTATCTCTCTCTCACTCACACACACGCATATACACACACAGACGCAGGCACGCACGTACACGCACGCACCTACCTCTGGATCCGCTTCTGAGCAATCTGTAAAGTCTTTTGTTAAGTGTACATCCATCCAACAAGGTTGCAGATAATTTGTACGTTTTCTGAGGAAGACAATGCTGGGAATGGCATACGGCATAAACCTTAGCATAATAACACGTAGGCTAACAGCTGGTCTCTGAAATGAACATATTTTGCTGAAAAAAACGTTCAAAGTGAAAAAAAATTATAATGAAATGGAGCCCTGAGACTTTCTATAGAAATCTAGACTTTCCACATTTTCTAGACTTGCGTGGGCTTTCTTGGATATATATATACTTCAGGGTCTGAACGACAGACTAAATAACACGTTCTAAAATATGAATTTCACCGAGTGCGATAGAGACATCGGGAGCTTTGTCTACAGCAGATCAGATCTGGAGCTTCCTCAAATAAGATTCTTTAGGATAAAACCGAATAAAAGCGTTTAGATATTTCAGCACGCCCAATCAAAAGAAGACATTTCTGCAGATAGGGGCATTTAACTCTGAGTTACCTAATGGCTTTTGCACATCCCTCATTACTGGAAGTTCCTGTAAAATCTCACTTTACAGCTGCAGCAAGGTGGAGGGTATCGAAGAGGGTCACTTTTTGGCCTTCATTTATCGAAGGGATCCTAACCATGTATCTACATTTGCTGGAAACCTGCTTATCCGGGCCTCGCATATCGGACGCTGTTACGTCAAACAAAATATAAACTACATAAAGAGCTTCATTTAGCCGGAAATCCTGCTTCCTGATCAGGACGGTGAATTTCAGTTTCAAACAGTGGAAAATACATAGTATCGCGTCCCCCTTACGTGCGATTCATCTCCATATGGCAGTATCAAAGGGGCGGCTTGGTCTGTGAAGCTGCTTGTTTCACTATGCATTGACAACAAAACCCGTCGTCGTACTTCAGGACCTCTAATGTAACCTATTTCACCAATTGTGTTTAACCAGAGACCATACAATATTATATGATCTCTGGTTTAACATATTATCAATGTACACAGACGGGATGTTATATATAAGGGCCAAGTCAAAACAGTCATTTTGTATTTGGTCGGAGAAGAGACATAGGTCCTACTCGATGAAACTGTCAATTTCGCTTTTGCGCCAGCGTAATCTGCAAGTTTATATGTTGTCACTTTACTATTGGAGGTAATTCTCAAGTAATGATGATACCACACTCACTCACCCCAAACCCACCCCAATCAGATTCTTTTAATTACCGTCGAAAACCAAACATACACGTACAGTCACAAGTTCCGTGGAACCCATTCGGTTGAAAATGGTATCAGGGCAGGTAGGGACAAGCAAGGAACAGGCGAAATGAGTCATGATGTTATGACGGTACATGTCTGTAAAACGTAGATCTGGTGTAGTCCCCAGTTTGGGCGATACATGTCGACACACTGCTGATAAACTTCCTTATAGCGGCCTTTGTGTGGCCTACCGATCTATCGCGAGTACCCTAAACTGGGTTAATATCGATGGGTGCTGAAGTTCTGGTATCCAATCCCCAAACCCAGGAACTTAGTTTTAACCTGGGCAGTCTGTCCTCCCGGTCGGTGATGCTTGATGTGTCCTTCCAAGCTAAACGTACCGTAACAGACGTACCGAATAACCCCAAAGCACGTATAGATTGAACACGGTTTTAATCTCAGTAAAGTCGGATGCATTTACTACTTTCGTGAAATCTGAAAACACTTCCTTGAGAGGTTGCGTGACGTGTGTTCCAGGGATCAACCAATCAGTGAGTCTGGTTCTCGGTTGAAGTAGGAGAAGATAGTACATGCCCATGATTTCTGTAGCTGAAGAACGATTGCTACCAGAGCGGTCTAACTGCTAAAGCGTAAAGCCGCGTCTTTGCCAAATAATAGTATGCAGTTTAAGAACGCGTCATTCATTTAGATCTGTTTTCCTTTTCTTTTCTTTTTTTACAAAGGGCGTTACTTGAATATATGCATCACGGATGTAGGTGTAGTGACACTTTTCAAAGATTTGGAAAAAGAAGTACTCTGTGCATATATATAGAGCTTGTGCATGTGCAAGTATGCGTTCCAGTTAGAGACATGTCAGTGGAATCGTTGGGAAGATTTTACATGTACTTCACGCAGCCTAAGTTTCATTATCAATAAACGGCATAATTTGCGACGCGACTAACAATTGTGCCACCGATTTGTACACTACATTCATATTTCGATATCCCACATGCGCCGTCCACACTGTTGCAGCAGAATAAAATCATCAAAACAGGTAAATGAAGCCTTAACTGCTAAAGCTGAAATCAATGGAGATTGTTGAGTAGGTAAGAGCAAAAGGAACCGTCTGATGGTCGAAGTTACCCACCACCACGGAGCATCTAATAGAAGTGACTGTAAAATCATAGCCTGTGGATGTATCCCCCGGGGCGCCTGTGAAAAAGGGCATTCACTTGATTCAGTTTATATTGGACAAAATAAGTTACGGATATTGGTATTTTTATGAGTTACATTTCATCAGTGTGTCAAAGAATAAATGATTCATTATTCATAATGTCAAAATTTACATATATCCCTAACTATCTTTGTCCGGTATATATACGTATATTATTTGAAGATACCTGAAGTATTGACAGGGTGTATCAAGTTGAATCTCACCGGTTGTTTAGTATTGCTTGTTTAGTTCATTACTTTTGTGCACAAATGTCGAGCCCATGTTGTCCACAGTTAACCTTCTTGTCAACAACAAACACTCCCGCAAAACGCACAAACTTTAATGACTATCTGCACTGTAACGTATCACGACATTACCATCATAACTTTTCAAACAGACGGACAGTTTATTCTGTATTTACAGATATAATGGTCCATCGAACAGGTACATTATCACAGAAGATAATACAATGTCACAAGTTGAGAAGAAAAGCGCGTTCATAAGACATGTCAGGTTAATGTGGATTGTCATTCACAGGTGAAGCGGGTAAAAGATGGATACCAAAAGAACCTGGCCTGTCAAATCCGTGATAGTTTGAAAACACTGACAGATCCATTTCAAGCAACTAATGGTCAATACCACGAGACGATGATTAACATAAATTTCTATAAGTGGATCATAGGCGGCGCAGCGATTCTGATACATGCAGACGTGAACGTGGATCACACCAGAGACCATATAATATATGGTCTCTGATCACACGCAGCTCTCAGTCTAAGTAAACTTATCCTCAGTACTTTTCGTTACACTCCACCACTGAGTCTAACAAAACCTTATGGGAGGTCGCGTCAGGTAACCTTTGAGATTGACCAATCAGAACACAACTTACCAAATCGCGAAAGTGCACATTCGCACATCCCTTATGAACTTTTTATCTCGGAAAGGTTCGTACCCGAACGATTCCGAATGCTATTTAGCGTACGATCGCTTCCGGGTGATGCACACGGCGTACGTACTGCCATGGCAACGGTGAGTAAAGAGTCGCTGAAAATAGTGTTTTTGACAATATTCAAGGATGTTAATTTGCGGAGATATTAGCTGATGGTAACAATGTCAACAGAAACCCCAAAGCGTATATACTGCAGGTCAAATAACTGTGTTATATGCTGATTTTTGTTTGTGGAGAGATCTGTGTCGGTGACCTGAATATTTTGAAAGTCCCTCCGATCCCTAAATAGTAGCCGTTGTCTGATTGGTTAAATCTATTTAACCGTCTCGCATTTGATTGGGCCGTCATTGGTTGCTCAAAGGTTACCTGACGCAACCTTCTACTAGGTTTTGTTAGACTCAGCGGTGGAGTGTAATGAAATACACTGAGACGAAGTTTACTTAGACTGTGGCAGCTCTAGACTTCTGACACAGGCAGTACTGCATGCTGATCACTGAGTACTGAATGAAACTGCTTCTGAACAATCTGTGCTGCTTGTAATGGTTAGTAACGTGGCTTCCAGGTGACTCGGTTGACTGCGTGTCATGGGCGTATCCCGAAGTCGCTGGTCGTTCTTCATAATATCAACCACTGGTCATCCCGTCCACACATCCAAGCTTCCGTCATGGGTACGCCGTAAAACAACAAAATTCAGGAATTGTCAGCTGATGCCTCCAAAACACATTTTCCTTCAAGCTAGAATAAAACTCAACATTTTTTCTTCTCAAATCCATTGAAGAAGATATGTGACCAAACTGTTAACAAACTGATACAGTGGTATATTTATATGACAAAGCGTTGTGTGATTCGGTGCTGCTCAAGAGGATGCTTTAAGTAAACTGACGACCAAAAGAAAGTATTTAGGTATAATTGTTGCACCAATCCAAAATTTGCGATCTTACTAGTAAAATTATTGAAGAACACTAATTGTATAGAACGCAGCCATCATGTTTCATTTGCCAAAATGCAACCAAAAACATCTCTACGTGTTTTGCAAAACTGTGATTATTGTACTATGTACGAGCAATATTTTCACAGAGGGTATCAAGACTATTTGTCGTGAAGACGGAACAATCACTTGACAAAAATCTCACGAGAAAATGCCAAGGCTGACGTCGGCGCAACAAGAACAGGTCACGGGAATGTCACAACAGGTGCTTCCAACAGGTGTATTGCAAGGACATTAGGTAGGACATCCTTGGAATCTTCTGCATCTGCATCGCTGTTGTTTTTTGGGGGTTTTTTTTGTTATGTAGCTTTGCTGATACAGCACGTGTATTGCAGCGTGCTTCAATATACATTTTCCATTTCATCAAAAGTTTTTGCTATTTTTGTTGTCTTATTGGAAGAAACACTACCTGTGTACTTTCTTTTGCTCGTCAGTTTATTAACAGGTATTTCCTACACAGCGACACCAAAGGTCATTCATACGGCCACAGTTTAAGGCTATCGCTTTCACAAATATGACACAAACAGTAATTATTGTTTATTATATTTTTGTGTGAAACAGTTATCGCGTTCACAAATCAAAATATACACGAATTAAAAAGAGGATGCTTGATATGTACTGCTTCATCATTCTGTCGGTGTCCGTTTCACTCTCTTTATGTATCTCCCAGATCTTGTCACAAATGAGAAGCTCTGATTCCACAAATGCGACTTAGCTATTTTACTACGGAATGAAAAACATGAACACATCAAGCTTCTAAATTCTTGACGAGAAATTCCAGGATACATTACAGCATGAAAGACTGTGATTTACAACTAAAACGGAAATATTGGTGTATATTTCACTGTAGAACTCTACAATTCCAGTATTGTCTCAAAATATCCATATTTGATTACCCGTCGTGCATAATCCATGCGGATTCCTACAGCGAGACGCTCGTCTAATGAATGACTTATGACATGTAGAGTAATTACTAGCAGAAAACCATGTTAAAACCAAACAGCGTTGAAACTGACATTTACAAGTCGTCGTCGTGAAGAATCGTGACTGAGACTTTGACATATGAAATATCGGGGAGACATGTGTCTGACATATTGGTTTTATTCACTATTCTCTGCTCTCTTTTTCTGAGACTACTTTTTGGAGAACAGGTTTGTATGAAATGAAGACCAACCGTCTTTCTGTGCGTAATACATGTTTCAGCGTATTGTTGTTCGTGGTTGTAATAGTTAAAATACGTTTCTATATACATGTAAACACTTAAACGATTATAGCATTACTAATAAATCATTAGTCCTTGTTCTAATCCTTTGGTGGGTCGAACAGCCTGCGTTTCGCTCTGAAGAAATATCACACCATCCAGAGAAACATATACTAACGCTTAGTCTCTGAATACTTACATTTTACCGGAAACAAATAATTCCATTTAAATTGCAAAAACAGTCACAATGGGATTGGGGATGCATCACCTGTACTGTTATATGTATATATAGGTGTAACATGAAGTCAGGAAGCGCTTTGGGCGTAGGCCTATGGTGTGGAGCGGCGATACTATAGCAATGGTTATCATTATCAGATTCCGAGCCTGAGGTAAATCTAGATTTGATTTATGTAGTTCCTATTGTGGACGGCATGAAACGTATGAGGACCAGGCACTGAGACAGACTACATAATGGCAGTCCAGTATGTATCCAGGTCATACACATACGGCTAAATAAAGAAAAGAGAAATGTGTCTCGGGCATCGGCGCGTCACTTTCATTTGTGCGCGTAACATTTTTTATCGCCATTTGTTAAAAAGATTTTTTTACTTTGCCGCGTCCCGATCATTTGTCCACTATGAGAATGAGTGTCTGTAAAACTTGCCAAGCTGTATTTCTGAGAGAGAAAAATAAAAATGTGTTCCTCCCTCAAGAACAGAACAGTCTGTCTAACACCTCCACCCAGGACAGATAGTGAATTCAGATTCAGAATATATGGTAGGTCTAGATTACCACAGTTTCTGGATATACAGGCAGTCTCAGCTTGAGTTCCGTTTCATCATATTTTACAACATAATTTATTTGTATCACACCAATATCCAACTCAGCTCAGTTGCTCAAAGGTGCTTTGTTTTTTCCCTTGATCATCGGATATCAATCTCAAACGGCACATTGTATTATCAACCTCAACTCCCTGGGGAATATACAACTCTTGCAGCCTCTAGGCGCACCGAGTTAATGTGGCTTTACCTCCCTCACTAGGTACATACTCACCCAGGGAGGACTGGGATACATAGTCGCAGTACTATAAATGTACATTATGTCAATAATATGTACAGATAAATCTTCTTGTTCCCAGTCCAAATGTGGACTGGGCTGAAAATAACTTTCAACTTGAAAATGAAGTAAAACCTACACCGTTGCTGTAAGCAATTAACATAGAAGCAGAATCCATACCGCCGTATGCTTGATTAATCGCTTGCCACCTTCTGGAGTGCCGATCAAAGCATTACCTTTTACCATAACGCGTTTATCATAAGAAATCTGCATATACTGTGTTACTCGCAGGCGCGTCACTTGAAAACGATACAAGAACCTGTATCGAAACGACGTGTTCTAGTATAAAAAAGATGCCATATACACTTATTCTATTCGATTTTAAACTTTCTTTTAACTTGATACCATATCTGCAAAGGTTCTTTCAATGTTAACATCCCATATAGCTTTTTAAATATTCCGTGGTGGTATGTAATAACGATTCAATGTTTGCTAGACCGAGATGTGGCTTCACCGTATTTCCCATTTTTGAATGAATGGTAATCATTAAACCATCGTGTAATCATCATTAAACCATCGTGTAATCATCATTAAACCACTTCCTCACATTCAACCCTTACTAGGCCATGCTAATGCACACACAATTACAAATAAACCAAGCCTAATCAACACTGAACGGTATGAATGAGGATTTATTTGCCAGTCCTGTGCTAAAGCGGATCAGAAATTCTGACTTCACAGCTTTATAGAAGTGACATGAGGCTGGCAGTGATTAATTGTAATTAACCTACCCAACTTCTGAACACTGTATAACAGTTGTGATTAACATAATTGCGGGTTATCTCCTGTTAAGTGAAGCAACATGGAGACCAACAGTCTAGCTACTCAGCGAACTGATATTTAGTCCCAGAAATAAACAAATGTTATTTTAAAATGTAACAATGTATTTATCGACAAAACAAGTCCAATTGAACCCAGAACAAACCACAGACGCGGGCAATCTAGATTTTTAGATCTTTCTAGATTTTAGTAAAAGCTTCTGTCTCATTTATCCTGTAGGGCCTATAACATATACTTTCTCCCTGTTACGACAGCAGGTTGGTTGGTATTTCTTATTATTTACCGAAACATACAAACCTAGACATCTTACAGTGATCGTACATTAATAAGCACATCCCACATTCCTCCTGATGTTGGAACTGAAACAGATTTATGTCAGACATCAAAGGTAAAACTCGTCCGGAGTTGAATAGTCAGTAGATTGGTCATCGAGGTGAACGGCTTGTGGTTTGTATGAACCTACCGTCATAAAACGTCTTGGATTAATGCCGAAAAGGGAGACATGATGTGTAACTGAAAAACCGCGACCGCAGTACATTTTAATTGGACATTTTACAGTGATAATTTGAATGAAATGGTTACAGACGACTCATGTGGATTATGCTGATGGTCGTAATGGAAATTAACTACGGGAGTTTGGTAAACGATTGAGGGGACGGTTAGAATTAGCGGCTTTTCAATGGGCGAATGCGTACGGTGAAATGACTGTATAATTAATTGCAGATCAACTGGACATTCCAGACAAAAAGCCTTGTCCAAACGTGCAAACATGGAACAAATGCCCGATTTCAAGTACACACAATCAACAAATAGGGAAATTAGCATTGTCACGGATTATCAATGAGACAAGTGATAATCCCAGATGCTTTCTATGGCATGCTGTTTGTTAATGATGCAACCCCTCAACCCTGAGGATAATGTTGGGCAATACATGGCAGCTTGATTGACTTAATGTATCCACAAGGGGCTCATTAGCATTGATGGACAACCAGCCCGACGGAACAATCTCCTGTCGTGTCCCAGTCCCAACAATATCCGAGACAGTTATCAACCATACACAAAAGCAGTTATCTCCCCTCAAAGACAAAACTGCATCTTGATAAACGCGATATTGTTTGTATTTCCTGATAAAAAACGAAATTCTTGTTGATTTCTGCTACGTATATATATTTTCAACGCATAAGCATTATAAAAATACCATATCATTCCATCCATGTATTTATGTATGATAAAGATCTGTATGGATGTTTGCAAATTAATACCTTGGTTATCTAAGTTACCTGTGGCGCTTCGAAATTAGTTCACACTACATGAGTTACGTCCCTTTGAATAATCAGACCAACGCGACTCAAGTGCTTTGTTCATGCGTCATTCGGGTTATCTTTTGTCGTCTGCTCTGACATTCGGGTATTGTGTCACGCTTCTGCGCGCACTTTCTGAGAGGCGAGGTACCCAAACTATTTGCTCAGTGGAGCGTACGGAGATTTCGTGGTATAGGGTCAGGGGACCTAGCGGGTTCACTCAGAGTGGAATTTGCCGGAACAGGGGAAGGAACGTACAACGGTCTTCTCACCCAGGGTAGACAAGGACCAACTTGTGTATGGCTGATTTGTGAGTCATCGACAGTGACAGGCTACCTCCATGCTGAAGTCAAGACAATATTTCTGATTTTGTGCGGACAGTTAAACCGAATATGGCGATTATCAGGTCGTTTCTCTGCTGGTCAAACACCCGAACTGGGAGTGCAGTGAGTGGATATTACAGTCTGGTGAGTACCTTGAAAACAAGTTTAAATGTTAGAAAACTGTCTATCATAGTACACCATGAAATGTGACTTTTGCGGACTGTTTCATCCAGGTTGTATGTGATGGATCACCCCCATGCGTCATGTAACATGCATTGTTCCTGATGTCAACAATATACTTGATGTCATTTGCTTGCAGTCTCAAGTGTCGTTTATTATGGAAAAGCGTGAATCTGTGTCGGTGGAAGATCGTCTGCGTTCGTTTTTATACATGAACGGTGTTTCGTCGGCTGCGTTCATCTTAAATCACATTGCTTACTATCTATCATTTTAAAAATAATCTGTAACTAAAATATAATTCAAAATATGATGTTATTTTCAAAATAAATTTGAACATGAAACAAATGTATTCAACCACTGGGTCAGTGATTATCAATTTTGCATACAGTTCAGTATAAGTACTAGAAACATTGATAGGAGTAGTGGTCATGCTGTAATTAGTTACGTCGCAATGTATGCAGTGAAAATACAGCCAAGTTGTGTTACATGTAGGTCAGTACATGATGAAGAAGGTAGACGAAATATTTAGCATCAGATAATACCGCGTGCCATACCACAGTGCTGTGGTTTTGAAAACAACGCCTTGTTGGGGCGCGGTGACCATTTGGAATCGTCTGCTTGTCAGCTTAATCAGGTTATACCCCAAGTTCCTGAATATCCCCGAAAAGGTCAACCATTAATTATTCTTTTGAAGCAGACAGACTTGCAAGTATTTTAATAACATGAAGCTATTACCCGTTACATTTACACTTACTAGGATATTTGTTTTAGTTTTAGGTTTCCGATGTTACCATGTCATTAATGCATAATGCAGTCACTCAATGTTATTAAGTTTTCAAATACCTCATAAAATTGCTGTTTTCCTCAATTTGCTAAAACTGTCCCCGTTTCATCACAGGCAACACAGAGCATGAATCATTCACACATTGGAACATCACGTACTTGTTGGCCTGTTATTGAATCCAGGAAGCATGTATATGCACAGATATACCATACACCAAGGCACATGACCTAGGTAGCAACGCGATTGAAAGAATGTATTGTGAAAGTAGAATCTCCTGTCAAGCTGCTAAATACTATGATTTACAGGTCAGCGATTCTGACACGGAAAACTGTGAATCCGACTCTATCGCTAAAGCTTGTCAATATATTGTCATCTGTGATTCACAGTCATCATTAACCGGCTGTGAACAGGTGTCTCGTACACCCAACGACATACATACTCTATGACTTACGCTTTTGACATATCCACGGTTGGTGGGATGCAAGGAATTGAATGAAATATATTACAGATAAAAATATATTATAATGAACATATGTTAATGTAATAACACAAATGATCGTAGCCTGACACACGTTTGTAAGCCAAAGACAATTGTTTAACTGACAATTTCTAAAAAAGTGATAAACAACAACCTGAGGTCCTTGGGGTCCGCTTTTCTTGACTTGACTCTTGGAAGAATAGAATTGCAGCTTTGGAGCAAGGCTAAAGTGAAGATACTGAAAGTCATGGCCGATGATAACCATGGTGACAAAATACTGTCCAGAATCCAAAGAAATATCTGTTGCAAACAGATACACATGCATTACAAAATATATCCAGTGTACTGAGCAGCCTTTAATGCACACATATAGGACTTTGTGATCTGTTTATTTAACATTGTGATCTGTTTATTTAAAATTTTGATCTGTTTATGCATTCATTGTCACCACTGATACAGTCCGTTAGTATTACTTGAAACCAGTCCGTTTCAAGTCGACTCGGAAATAAGACATTCGCATCAGTCGAATGGATATCCCGAGAAAGTGTGTGCAGCATATTTATTCCATGATAAAATGCATATTGCTGGGTTCGCAAAGAATTCTATCAAGCTTATGTTAATGCCAGATAATGTAATACTACATACAGTACAGCACAAAAATAAGGCAAAATCTTATGGATGTAAACTTCTTCTTTATTGTTACACAACGTTTCTGGGCTATTCCACGTCCCTTCCCTTATTCCTGAAAAAACAACTTCTACATGCCTGTCAGGAAACCTAGTGCAACACTAGGTCATTAACGCAGCATTTCAGGTAATATATTTGAGGCCACCTTCCTCGTACACTTTGAGTCTTGCGACTGTTAACCCACCATAAGTTCCACTGCGTTACCAGAGCGCCATGTTTATGTTAACTGTGTAGTTTTTGGAAACATTAGGAGAACCTATCATAACTGTTTGTTACCATATGCTTACAAATCGACGAAGCGTGACACAGAGTGAAGCTCGTTACAATGGGTAAAATGAGACAGAAACTGAAGTTCGTGTTTCGTGTGGCCGTTTATAATGGACTCTGTTTAGTGAAAACTAAACTGAACCCGATGTTTATTTATTATAATTTTATAAATCAACAGGTCATGAGTTTAATAACACGAAGCCTACTTTGTTTCAAGAGACACTAACAGGTAGCACCTGCAACTCAACACAAAACTGTATATTATGCTTAATATGAAACTCTGCACGATGCTTGGTTGTAAATCATTATTAAAACAGAATTATTCTGGGTCTGAGAGAAACAGTCATTCAATCATACCAGTTCCTCATCATACCGATTTTCAGCTGAAATTTGTGTTCTTTGAATAACTAAATGTTATCATGCTTTGTGTTCAACTATATATATATGAGGCTGCGTTTTGTAGTTTCAGGTTTCACCATTAGGTCTAAAGGCTTAAATCAAGCCCTGTTCGAATTAAGAGATATTGCAATGATGAGGTATACAATTATACTGTAATATAGACTTTCATTGCTGTATTGCATCAAATATACAAAACATGATCATTTGCGGTGTACATCTTCTTGATGGTTCACGGTAACCCCCAGGATCTTATCATAGTTCCAACCTCCTACACCTGTTACTATCTCGCGAACACATTACACATTCCAGCGCGATCTCACGACCCTCACCACCCAGTACAAACAATACCCCTATATTACCCACGGGCTGAAGATAGCGCTCCCCCTGTCACTCGTTAACCCCAGAATGTCACGTTCCATCTAACCACACCACGAGGAGGTCCTTGGTACAAAGGGTCAGACGGTCAGAGGTGACAGTCTGGCACTTTTTCTACCTTGTTTAAAGCAAAGATCGTTAGCTAGCCACATTGCATAGAACAAGAGGATTACATCGACCCTCTGTTATTAACAGAGTGATGGAAAGTGGTGAAGGCTTCACCGCCATTTCTAGAATGAAATCAGCATACTTGCCACCCCGTCACGTCATGTTCCAGCCGTACGTGATTCTTACCTGTAAATTTGCATTAATAATTAACCAGTGTTATCACTCAATCATTTAATGAGCCTTCTGGAATTCAGCCGATTGTGCTTTCCGGTAAAGGTATAAAGGCCTATTGATTTTTGTTCCACACACTGCCATGTTGCAATACAACACTTTTATCTAACGCACACACCGTGAGAATCCACCGTCATCTCCACTGTGTCATCAGTGCTAACACAGCCTGTGCATTTTCAGGGGTTCAGGCCTGTTGTACAGATGACATATAATTTCACCCACATGAGGATTGATAAGAATATTCCCCTGTTGGCCTCGGCGGGAATACCTTTGTCAGATGTATGCTGTATTTGTAGGTACTAATGGGTGGAGGGTCACAGGGAAGCCATCTGTTAACATGCAGCCTGCCGTCTGTTCTGGATCACTTTTTTTTAAATTTAGGAATGATATTCTGTGTACACCATTGCAATGAATAGACCATATTAATACACCATCTGTGAGGTATGCATATGAAGGGAGACCAGCTGAGCAATAATATTGCTTGAATGAAACAACCCTTTGATATATACAAAATACCGCCTAAGGATTACAATGCAAAACAACTCCTCCTGTCGTCTTTAAACGTTTACAAACATCTTCAGAGTAAGGGCACCTTTTTAGTAAGTTCATCCGTAAATATTCAGACCTGCGGTTGGTGATGTTATCTCTATTCTTTGCATATTGTCTAAAACCAATTAATATTTTGTATCAAACATCAAGTTTTGTCTTGTCAAGCGAAAGTGAACGAGGACGTAACTCTCCGTATGGGTAACTCTGTAGAAGAGGTCAACAATGGCTGTCAACCCGTGTCTGTTGTGAGACTGGTCAGTGGACAAGGGGTGGACAGAAGACGTGAGTTTGGGGTATTTACCTTGTGAAGTGACCCGCCGTACTTAAAGTCAGTGTTTGTTTATTCAGATTGGTGGTCAGCAGGGTGGCGTTCGCTTACGTTCGGGCATTTGTACCCCGGGGTTACACTCCACGACTTAATCAGTCGACGGGAATGCGCGTCGAGGACACTTAATTTGTCCTGATAACAGCGTGTCAAGGAAGGAGGAAGTAGCGATATGGATAGGGAAATACTCCCCATAGTTTCAAAGTATCAAATTGTTGGGTTTCAATTCCATGTCGAGTACAGTCGTGAATGGGTCTTCCACTGGCAGCAAAGATTGACACAACAGCCAGTCATAATTGTAGCTGAAATAAATACAACAGATTTTACCCGGCGGCTAAAGCACAGGCTTCGGCAAGTTTGTCTTCTCTACCGGATCACACTATATCTTCTCATTCTTCACTTGACCCATAAGCCTTCACTCAAGTGAATACTGGAGTGCATTTATGACCATTCCACAAAATTGCCGATACATTTCTTCTTACAGAGGTGACCACACTACCCTTGCAAACAGGGTATTTGGACTCTTTTGTAAAGGGATGTGGGTTCGTAGAGAGGGGTATAATTTGTAGACTCTATCATAACACCCGTGCGAATTTCCACACTGCTCTTGCCTATGACCTTCGGCGATTGCCCCAGGGTTCGATGGGCAGGCGATAAAAGCAATGTTCTCGGTGTGTGGAGGGGCATCCTGGCTAGGGGATCAGTCGGACCTGTAATCACCTATTGAGCAGTATCACCACTTTCTAACCATTTTTATGCTAGTGACGCCCACCACCTGATACTCAGGGTCGACATGTTGCGATTTCCTGCCCAGGCAGCTTCCCTCACAACCTATCCGTTGAATAGGGAAATACGTTTTGAATATGTACCTACCCTTACAACATTGTGGTGCATTGGCGTTATATTCATCTACTATTTGAGAGTTAAACGTGAAAAATTGTATTTCGTATCATTGAATAATGGTTTAATGAATTTTAATTAATTTTTTTCGCGACGTAGCCGGAATCCTGAAGATGTCTTATTCAGTTCACTGGTGTGCAGTATGTAGGTTGATATCTTAGGAAATATCATTGTCTGTTCTGCCCACAACTCAAGGTGGACCTATTAAACTTACACTTAGAGAACGCGGTAATATGCAGTATCACCAATGCTCATAGATAAGACAAGATAAGTGTTCAAAACAATTTAGACTTTGTGAAACTTCCCCTTCATTGCTCACATGACCATTGAAGGAATAAGTACCTCGTACTTATTTTCGGCACTGGTCACAAGGAGACAGTATAACTACCCCTGACTTGTTCGTCCCTGTTGGAAGTGCTTTTAGGTCTTGTTTAACAATAGGACGCACGTATCTGGAATGTTGATGGTCCTATTAGCGAAACCATTGGTACGGATCGCTTCGCATATCCATCTATAACCTTGTTATAATCGTTTACCCATTCTACCTCTTTGTGTCCTTCAGTGCTTCCGTGCAGGGACTTCTTTTTCATATATGGCGGGTATGTTGAAGTGACATGACAATATATCGTGTATGTCACACGGCGTTTTCGCTCTGTCATGTCAAATTGCAAATATCAATCGATCATATCAGTCAACGCTTCAATATGGTCCCTCTGCCTCGGGATTGAGTTGGTGAATGAGTACAAGCCCGAAGAAAATCAGGCCTAAAACGTTTACCACTTCCGAAAAGCCTTGGTGGTGACAAGGCTCTCAATCACGCATAAGGGACACAACACTGCCCAGCTAACTGAAGTGACTTTTCGCTTAGTCTCTGAAAATATATAATTTTGATAGTAATAAACAAACTGATATAAATTGAAAACCCGAGGAAGTCTAAACTTGCTTTATTTGGGGCTTCAGCATTGCAGAGAAGACTTGATAGTAGGGGAAATAACGTGGTTTAGAGACTGTGAGACAGACTACCCTTGTTCCCCTCCTAGTTACAAAGATGTATGGCCAAAATACCCTCTCCACTGAAACCTGAAACTTCCCTAGCTTGGAGTGCCCAGTATGAAAACAATCATATCTAATGCTGACTCACATGCAAACATTAGCAAAGTGGCATTGTCTATCGGTTGAGATATTGTTCACAGGGTTTTTGTTAGACAGAGAATATTATATCGAAACTACCTATCATTGCTTTACTGCTTGTACTAAAATAGCACTATAAGTAAGGTGACAAGGACATCAAAGAGTCCACTGCATGAGGTGACACGTTCACCGAGACTTGATGAGCCTGGCGTTATAACACTAATCATGAAACAGAACTTCATTATGGTTTGGACATTGATACCCTCTTTTCTATGACTTGGACTGAAGGTATTCATACCGCCTAGCATGTCGAGACAAACGCTTACATCCGGATCCCATCCCACTTCTTCCCACCGTATACAGCCGACATTCCTGTCCCTCTATTGTCAACAGTGTACGATACACATGACCCTTCCCATCACCAGGTACAATCACTGACTCTCCCAGTTAGTCCAGATAAAACACCATGGCCTCGTTTCACAAAGCTCTCGTATGCCTATAAGATCTCCTAACTTTTATCGTAGCACCGGTACCTGCTATGTTACAGTATAGGAGGTAGGGATGTTACGAGGAAACCTAAGAGATCTTAACCTTACGAGAGCTTCGTGAAACGGACCCCAGATCCAGAATCTCTCCCTCAACACACACAGGTACATCAGGTTCAATTGTTAACGCATGACACACGTATATACACCGTTAGACACCTGTGGACGTCGTCGTGTCACGAGGTCGTTGCAAGGTGTTTGTTACTTCAGTGCGTTTTCATCTCGATTACCGCCACACGCCCTTCTTCTGAGGACAATCATGGTTTAGGTTACATGGTGTTACTTATTATTTATCTCTTTGGAAGGTGTTTGTTATTATCGATGGACGTATAAGGTATAAGGAAGCAAACTGCTTTTGAATGTACCACAAACGTACTTTCGTTCCAATAATCATTGATGTGTATTTACTCGCATTTGACTTGAGACATCCACAACATTAATTCATTCAGATAGTTCTTATCTAGACCAAGGTAGAACGTGAGACGATGTGAATAAATCGTTCATCCAAAATGATAAACCGACACCTTAAGTAATCTTAGGGAAACAGTCTGGAACCGAATGTTTCGAAACGCCACAGGTATATACAACTTTACTTGTCAATAACTTACAGTTGAGATATTTCTCCACACATCTTATGTGAGATCAGATGACAAAGGCTGTGGTCAGTAAAGGCAGTTAAGCGGGATTAGCTAGCTTGACTTGGTAAACTGTGTAAGTGTTGAAGAAATGAGTAGGTACGGTTGAAAGACTACACCCACTTTATGCTAGGTATTTGAGACATTCACAGCTCTACATGTGATTAACTTTAAGGTTAACTAAATGCACAGATTGTATTCAGTATTGACGGTGTTGTATGCCTGTGTTCGGTCCAGTTGAAGTGTTTACGTGCTGTTGCCACAGTGTGCCCCTTTGGTGTACAATTCATACCTCAGAGAACAAACATACGTGAACAGTCTTCATAGTCGGTGTGAATAATATTTAGATTTTGACGTAATTGAATTCTGTAAGTTCAAAATACATGTACTATGGGTAGAAAAGTCGAGTGTTCAGGGAGTTTTATCCATGAATAACAGTCAGTGTCATCAATCCGGCATAACACCGAAAACATAATTGTAAAGAGTCACTCTATGAAAAATATATTTCTGCATCGAATAATCAATATTTATGTCCAAAGCTGAAGACTGTTCTATGGACAAAACTGGTTTAATTGGCTTTATATATCTGAGATATTCTATGCCTTCTTGAACGACATGCCTGTTCTCACTAATGCTGGCTTCTATCATTCTGTTACCGCTATCTAGCCTAGATTCCACCTGATAATCACATCAGGATATTAATATTTGATGACCATGCTCCGGTGAAGTCGAAGGTTCAGTGCTGATTTCCCGATATCGTTTTCTCTTCAATGATTACTTCATTTCAGTGTTGTTTTGTCGTCTATTTTTGTTTTGAGTATCATTAATATTACCTGTCACATCCCTAACAATGTACTTAGCTGAATATCAAGGTGAATGCATATTCATTCTGACTAGTATGATGTAGGATCTAGTTTAAAACATCTGACTACCTGTCGTTAAAATGTGAATTTGAACACAACTCCAGCTTGTGTTCTCAAGAACCAAGTGATAAGCAGAAGAAGCATCGAGGGTAATAGCAGATTGTTCTAACCCGCTTTCACGAATGAAGTTGTGTGCGTCTGTGATACGATGTATATCGCGATATCTCCTAACGATTCGATTCGATGCATATCATGACATATATTATATATTTTGGTTATTTTCTTTAAAAATTATATTTTGATAGCAGGTAACTGTGGAAATGTTGACGAAAGTGTACGTGTCTTGTGAAAATTAACAATTTTAAGGTCAACTACACATATCACGATTATCGACATTATGATCGTCAAAGCTGCATTTGAGATATATGTACCGAAAGCCATTTGACAATCGTAGTGATGTTTTTCTCTCTGATCGAAATAGTAAGTGCAGTACCACTGTAATTCGAAACCTCTCTTTTACATAACACATTATAAGCACTATTTTGTATTTCAGGTGATATCTGTGATGTGTTTGGCCTTTTACTTGTTCCGATACATCGGCCTTGATGCAATAAGTGCTTCCATGGGTATGTATGATTTCTCTAGTATCCTTATTTCAGCTTAAACGTTCTGTATTAATGTCAACAATATGCAATATCTGTATTGTGTGCAATATCTGTATTGCAAGAACCCAAAATGAAGCAAGGTATATTTTTCTCAGGTTCGGGTTCTGCATCTTCCATTCAATATAAATAGAGTTTAAGTTTTTCAGAGACTGGGTAGTAGTCTAGTACATGTCATCATCACTTGTTAGAAAGAACATTGCAAAGTGTCGCCACAGTTCAATCGCTGTTTTTGCGATATAATCACGAATGTATTCCATTTCCTAAGATGTTTGCCCTCCCGACATATCAGCTTGAAACACATATTTCGTGATACATTAGATGTCAGAAAGGTGATGTATGGGATGACCTTGATTGCTATTTGTAGTCTAGCGTTTAGCGTTTTTCTGTGGAGTCCACCTGTCGAAAGTGTGGATAGTTTAGTTGCCAGTCGATGACAAATATTGATATTAAAATTGATATCGATGTGTTTACCATCTACCATAGCCACCCCTTGTAGAAAGTGCACACATACCGATTTCATATGAATTCAATAACGTTACTTTAAATAAGTAGAGTAGACTAATAGATATTTTAAAATAATAAGGTCAGTGAAAGGAATCAAACAAAATATTAATATATAAGATAAAAGTAGCATGCTTAGTTCCCCAGTACTGAGATATCATTTTGCGGAGGTAAGGGGGCATGGGGTAGAAACTTGCTCGTCGTTATCCACTAGACTGTTAAGATCTCGACGCAATTGTTCCCTCGGGTGATGACTGCATCTCTGTTGTGCACTTGACAAGGACGACTCATATCTCACTTTCTTTTATCGTAAACTTTATGATGGCGTCACCACAACCTTGTATTAACTAGTTGTGAAAATAAGATTTTTATCTTGAATTGATTGTTCCCAGCATACTGAGTTTTATTAGATCAAAACCACAGTACGGTATGACACTATAACAAATTTGTGACTCAATGGGAAAATATGATTTATCCCCCGAGAAAGGATTCAGTGATGTAGGATGTTTAACATTGTAAGTCAGAGAAAGTGCAGGTCTATTGTTCCTCCGGATATCATGTCATTATCCTGCTTTAACTTTTACCAGGCATTCACTTTAATGTGTGCTTAAGTGATGTAATATCGCACAGCTGGTCGATTTGATGCACATTGAAGACATCCGTGTGTCATCTCAGGAATTCCATTTGTCTTGACACGCTATTATGCAGACTATCCCACGACAAACAAATACATGTATTGAGTAATATTTATTGCTTTCGCTATAGTGCACCGAGGAAGTTTCACAGCTGTTTTATGTTCGTGCATTATGTATATGGCAGACATGTAAGTGTATTACAGTTTCAGTCTGAAAGACTGACGGGGTGTCTGTATAAAGAATGATACATTGGTTTTGCTAAGGAATTCAGAAAGTAACACTAAGACATTTTACAATTTACAGCAGTCGATGAATCATATTTTACACTAAACAGTGCTTTTGGTATTTGTATGTTATTCTATTTACATGAAAAACAACACAGCAATATGTTTACCTGGTTTGAACAGAGATACCTGTGACATTTGAACGCATATGACTGATTTCTTACCCTTCTGCACTGCAACTAACCACTAATCATAGAGTACTGGGAAATGCTTTGTAGATGCAATATAGGTATCTGTATATGCCAGATAACACTACTCAGTATAGTTATATACGAGTAAGCGTTTATTAAATGACACGCAGGGGTGCTATTATCGCTGCATGTACAGAGGCGATGAGAATGCATAATGGTGGATTAACAAACGATGAATTATGTGAACTACAGCTCTTAACTGTTCCCACCATTTAACATGACATACATGTTGTATTTCAGAATTTCGAGGCATTGTGTATGCTGGATTCGTCCTCTATTCTCTGATGATCGCAGTCTCCCTGGTCCTACTACCAGGGGTGTATATGGTAAGACGTCGCTAGCAACTATATATCCAGTTAAACAAAAATACACAAGTATATGATCACTATTTGCAGTTGACTGCACAAGTATGCATTCAGCAGTGCCACAAGAAATGAAAACATCACTATTTTAAAGTACATTTCCATTTCTCAACGAACAAATTTTGAACTTTTAACTTTTTTAAACTACTTTTTTAAAAGACTTCAAACAATTCTGCCCGGTTTGCAATACCAGCCGATTACAGCTACTTCATTCATAACTAATTTACTCGAATACTTTTGAAATATCAGTAAAAACTATCAACCATGAATCAAGTTCGCATTGTATGTGGAACAATTGTTAACAGATAACATCATAACTATAGAAATGTGGTCAAAAGATCAGCGCATGCGTGAACATTTTCGTCGGTATATTCAGTTATCATACCATCAAGGTTGGCTTAGACCACCAAAGCCTTATTCCCCGACCCTACATGACCGGTAACTAATTAGTTGAAACTTTCAAGAATAAGCAGCTTAAAGTAGAAACCTTAACCCGTTTGTAAACAAAGAGCCCCTAGCTTGACCGGTCTCCATTGAGCCCCGACTTACAAATGGGGACTATTTGGAGTATTGATACTAATCTGTTCCTAGAGATACGTCCGGAAGATAAGCAATGAAGCGTCATTGCTGTAGACAGTTTGAGATATGAGGTAATTATGGCCCTGGGTTATGACACAGCAGTGAAATTCGGTCTTACGTCGTCTGTTAGCTTCGATCGACAGGCTCTTGTCAAACACCATGTTCCATAAAAAGGCCTATTGTGGCTAGTATGTGCTATTTCAGCTGAACTTGTGACTCATTTTCCCTCTAATTTTAGTCATATTTTCATCCCGTTTCATCGGGCGTTTAATAGCCATCTACTCTATGGAGCGTTGGTATTTAGTCGAGCACCGTTGTCTCGATATTCATGGGGCCATGAAAAATATCGAGATTTCCGAACTTCTAGACATCCGACCAGGGCATATCATCACATACCAGTTATAAACAACTCAACAATCACATGCTAGTCACGAGATTACATAAAGCCGTCATTGTATGTATTTCATTAAACAAAAACTAATTTACATCATGAACATGCAAGCCTAGCCAATTTTACCAGCACCAGGACGACATCTTTTACAGGAGGAACATGTATTATGTAATAATAATGTAGCGTTAGTCTAGGAATAATATCCATAACGACCCAGTAGAATAATAATGCCCTTATTTGGTAATTTCACAAATGACCCTGAACAGTATTTTCTTGGTTAACTATTCACAGCAGTAACAGCCATTTCGTATTCTGGTGAACCGTCGTGAAGTCAGTCTACACAATTTTAATTCTGGACTGATGAGCATGACAACATTTGGTCACAGAAACACGTCTGCAGAGGACGTTTATAATGTTGTGAAGAGTGAAAACTCAGTTAAAATATTACAAGTGTAATTTTAAGGAATCAATACTCAATACATTGTACTATGTTGACCGAATACTCCTTTAATGTGACGTCAAAAGTTAATTAACGTACTCGCTGACCCAGCGTTAGTACAGTGTATAAACGGAGCGAAGGTAGTGAGACAAATGTTTAGCCTGAAGAGTTAGCCGACTGTAATGGCATTTAACTAATGTCAGAGTGCCCGGTCGCCCCATTAGTGTAGGACAGACCGCGTTCTTTACACCTTGGGTGCACCTCACATCCACATGGTACGTCACTTTAACCCATTTGGAGGCACAGTTTACGGTCTAATCACATCAGATAATATTTACATTTTCTGTCGTAAAGAAATACCACCACTCTTGCACCCAGTCATAGTAGCCAGGAGTTCTCAAGTTCCAAGAAATGCCAGGGGATTACAGATAAACCGATAAGCCGTATAGAAAAGCAAGGCAGGTGAGGAAGGCTCCGTGTGAGAGTTCAAACACCGTTGGTGGGTCAGACTGGGTAGTTACCTTTGTCAATGTTTTTCCATACACGTGTGCGATACAAAACAAAACATCCCCACATATTTTCACGAACAATGCTCCCACACCCGAACAATACCTCTGTAAGAAGACGCTGTGTTTGTGCAATAAATATTGTGAGAAACTGAAAATGAGACTTCTCAGGCAAATATCATTACTTCGGATTAACATATTATGTTAGTTCATATGACACGTGGATATTTTGGTTTTCTGAAGCACAATATTATATGTAGAAACATTGCACTAAGGTACGTGAATACCTGATACAAGCTGTGTTTTCTTGTATTCACCACTGTGCTGAAGTTATGTAGAACAGAGGCGAGATACAAAGTAATGCAATATCTGGACGGTTTTGCATGGGATACGGTTGGTCAGTTTGCAACGCAAAAAAACCCATAACAATGAGAATGTAGGTATGGGGGAAGCAGTTCTGGAGTCGTGCAATAGTAAACAATATTTTGTTTCGATGAAACAGTGTCAGTCGATTATCGTTATGGTGACGTATTTAAAGAGGATATCGACATTCACACTATATATTAGGAATGACAGACACGCACACATTTGAAAGAAACATGTAATAGACACGTCAGTCTTGACGTTTATTTACACACGGGACCAGAAATAATTCATCAGGCTGGATTGTTAGCAGTTGCGATTGATTCTGTGGCTGAAAGGAATGTGTTACCGGCATCCATCGTTACGACACAAGGTGCCGTTTCTTCTGTTGTCTGTACGTTCTGACATATCTGTGGCTTTTTTAACAGTTGCTTAGTTATATCTATGAAAAAATACATATAAGTTACGAAAATAGTTTCTTTTATGCAGTGATACCATTTTCAACGACGTCATTGATGATTGATATCACCTGCCGTACTGATTACCAACGTTTCTATTTCAGGACAAAAAGTACCTGTTGTTACCATGGATATACGTGTTGGTGGTAACGGTGTTATATGAGACGGGAGCTATTGCTCTCCTAACAACGGTACACTTAGAGAATGAAAAGGTGAGTTGGGTATATGATGTAAGTCAACATAAAGCACTCTGTTTATAGACTTAGTGTAATAAACCATTAAGTTGACTTGGTTATCATGACTAATGTCAACTGTGTACCGTACAAGCTGTTAGATACGGGTAAATGTTGCTACAGGCTGACTCTCTTGTATAATGACTTACCACACGTGGCACTAAGTACTTCGACATGTGCCTTCCTCGTGTCATTTGTCATTATATTGGCAGCAAAATTCCCGATTTCACAACACAAACTTACCTCTTAATTTTAAATAGAATCTTTACTCAAATTTGAGAAAATGACAATTTGTGTTTGGTAGACAGGTTACTATGGTTGGCTTTTTTATTTTTTATATTAATAGAGTTGAGTCGAGAAACTCAGCTAATTGTCAAACTCAATTTGAAATTTGATTAAAAACATAAAATTGTTGCGAGAAATCGGGGTCAGGGCTTTCGTCCAAACACACGAGGACCTGATACTCTGCACACTTCAAAGACTCCTTTTGAAACATAACGTTAGAGTATTCCATTGCTGTTATTTATAAAACAAGTGTTTTCTTACTGTTTTGCAGACTCTGCAAACGTGGGAGATCATCTCTGTATGTTTTTACTGCTTCCGTCTGGTTGCAAACGTAAGTAATACAACACGCACTTGCTTTCAGCTATATCTAATGTTCATGATGTTGTATTTAATGCATTGTAAGAATTCAGTTAGGAAGTGGGTGTGTTTTGAAGTCATCGGTGGTAAAAAACTAAGATATATTGCACAGAACTCACACACCGTGTGGGAAACCCATTCGTTTTGACAATGTATGCTTCACCTGCAAGACTATCGCATTAAAACCTCATTTGATTATATGAGAGAATAGCATCTTTATTTTGTGATGGACACACGCTCATCTGTTTGTCATATATTTTTTTCAGTGTTACTGTTTTGCTTGTGTGGTGTCCCAATATCAGGAACTATCGGAAGGGAGAGGAACGTATGATTTTCTGTACAAACCACGGGTAAGAAAGGACATGAAATTTAGTATATGCGATAACTATGAAGTATCAGATCTCAATTTATTTCGATTGTTGACAATATTATTGTTGATTGATTGATTGACAATGTCTATCATGGCGCCTATTGTCGATATCCGATAAATCAAAACAGACAAGCTCTTCGATCGCATTCAAGAGGACCGATGTTAAAATAAATACATTAGATTTTATTCTTTTAGAAGTAGTATTGTGTTGTGAGACATACACAAAGGATCAGTTAATTTCGATGATTGTCAAATGATACACCATATGTACGTATTTGTTTTCAAATACTGATAGTTCATTTACTATTTCAGTCTCGGAGAATGCGTCGATATTTCTCAGCATCTGATTTAGACACGTATAGTCCTCCATATGGCGTGCAACTGCCACCCTACATGGAAGATGACCCACGTAAAGACTGCAGTCCACCAGACTATGAACAGATAGAAATAAATGAGCACGATACAACCGATATGTTCTGTACGTTAGCATCAGCGGCTGCACATAGACATAACGATTCCGAAAATCTTGAAGACTTGCAGGAAAACAGAACAGGTGTGACATTTCAAAGGACTACCTATGTGACATGGATATGAAAATGTGATATGCAAAGTGTCAGAGAAGTTCAATTCTATGCAAATAAGAAAGGATCGTGTTGCCGTTGGCGTCGTTACTGGCGCCAGTAAAACTTCCGTCCTTGAACTATGTGTTCGCGCGGACGTCTGAGAAAACAATGTAGCGGTGTGCAATGTGATTGGTCAATACTTGACAAAGAAAAACTTGTATATAAAGTGTGTTTGCATGTGTGAGTGATACGAAAAATGCATTTGAACATTTCATTGATTTCTTATCTCGAAAGTCAAACAAGATACAACTTGATGACTGCGGAACAGGACCCACCATACAGATCTTGGAGAAACAAAGGGTTTGAGTACAGGGATAAATAGTGCTAACATTTTAAGTTATAAATCTACCGTGAGAAGAAGGCTGGAGATTGTCTTACGGATACCGAAGAACTGAAATATTATTTACAAAGAACACAAACCTGGTCATTGGAGTAAGTGTTGATTTTTCCGGCAACAGTTTTGATGCCGCAATCTGATGTTTTGACATTGAAGCTGTATTTATCTACCACATCATTCATTACCTCATTAACATGTGTTCAGACCGAGGATATTTGCGCGCTACATTGCCATTATAGATAGACAGCAAATGTACACTGATCTTTGTGGTTTCATGTTCACCTGTACATACATACTGGCATTCGTCTCAGTGAGTGCAATAAACTATTTTTGAAATTATCTGTTCCTCAGTTATTTATTTCACTTTTGTTAAAAATATTTTATTCTTATCAATTATTTATTACAGAAGTGTTTGGCATCTGCCCATACCTACATCGATTGTATTGTACATGGCAAAGCATGGGGTATACAGTTTACATTGATAATTAATTATACCATCTTTGATGCATTGCATGATAGATAAGGCTTTGTGGCAACCCACTTTGTAATAAAAACGCACTTTGTAATAAAATTTTCTAAGTCCGAAAGAGTTTTGGACTTAAAAACTTTCATTACAAAGTGCGTTGTTATTACAAAGTGGGCTGCCACAAAGCTAGCTAAGTTATTGATAAGTTTACAATGTGGTGGTGACACGAAGAATTTGAATTTGGCCTTACCTGAATTGATACTGTAAGCTTAAAGTAAATGGTTGAGTGTGGAACACACGAGGAGAAGGTAGTATTCATCCTCAATGTTACCTTCATCGCGCTGTAAACATAATCTTTCATGTCTGGTCTATATCATAATACCTTTCAGTTTCAGAACGTAACGGGTGGGGAAAACATCTAAACCGAGCGAGTGTTAAGTCCTAAACTTATTAATGTTGATAACATTTAAATGCAAATGCCTGGACAATGATATTTTAAAGTAAGAATATAACACAGACTCAGATAATTCAGATAAAAACGAGGTAGGAGAACAAACAAAACCAAAATCAAAACTGTACAACAGATCATTCGTATCAGAAACTTTGCATGGCTGCCACCTCAATGATGACAGGTTTCATGCCGACGTTACAGATGAGTGAGTGAGTTTTACGCCCTACTAAGCAATATTCCAGCTATATTGTATGTAAATAATAATAATCGAGTTTGGCCTGGACAATCCAGTGATCAACATCAGGAACATCGATCTGAGCAACTGGGAACAGATGACGTGTCAACCAAGTTAGCGAGCCTGACCACCCGTTAGTCGCCTCTTACGACGAGCGTAGTCACCTGTTGTGGTACGCGTTGTAGATGGAAGGAAAATATTGTAGTCAGACACATGTATAGAGTTACTGTACAATGTTTTGTATGAAGAAGAAGAAGATGATGATGATGAAGAAGAAGTTTAGTGTATTTCCCTGTCACATGCTGAGCTGGAACACAAAACACTTCGTTACTAAAATATCGTTTAACATCAGCATTCCGACAAGGTATTTCGGGGCCTACACATAGTGCGGAGGAGTGCGGCAACGGGCTTTATTAACTGATTGTTAGTGAGTAACAATAACATTTGTCTACTGTTGACATAAATGGATGTAAAGGACGGAGACTGGTTATTTCTTGCCAAAGAATTATATCTGAGGTTCGAATAATAATCACAGTTAACCAGAAAATGTATGTAAAATGACTTCAGTCCTGCAAAAGGGCTACGTCCAGTTCTCTGAGGTGTAAATCACACCTTAGTGTCAGACGTGACAGAAACCCATGCATCCAGGATGGCGCACTACCATGCATCAAAGTGACAAACATTAAGACCTACATCACTGTAGACGTTCCTCTGTCACTGAGCCTGCGCCCCTTAATGAAATCCAAACGCTGCTCGGGAAGACGAAAACGCAATAATTCACGTCTATATTTTGTGCTAACAAATAAGGGAAGAACTATTTATGAAGTGATATACACACAGACAAAGGTATCGCAACATCCCATGTGTATCTTTATATCAGTATTTGCAATTGACATGCAAGCATTCCTTTTATCAATACCTTGTCACCTTTGAAGGAGTTGTCAATTGAGGAGGACCAATATTTGCTTGTGAACAATGAAATATTTTGATTTTGACTGGAGTACATAGCCTTAGGTAAAGGTATCTTGACTTGTAACATGGTATCAGATCATGCACCTGTGTATTCCAGGATTAATAGCAAAGTAGTCGTGCTATCTTATCGATGTTCTACAGGAATAAAGGCTCCAGTGTTTGTTGGGCCAAAATGTTACAGTGCCTTTTGTCAGACGGCGATATTAATGGACGGAGAGGCGTCAGACATATCGTTTCATGATTCGCATTAACCACTTAACAATTACGTTTCTAACACTGCAAAGGTGTTTATGGCTAAATATGATCAGAAAAAGAACCAATGTAAGGCTTGAATATAATAACAAAGCAAGTTATTGCGAATAGTTTGAAACATTCCATTCGTTATCATTTTTTAGCGTGGGACGGGTTAAATACTAATTGCATATTAATTTCAATGAATGATTTATCATCCTTGTTTCATAGCACCATGGTTTGTTGTATCAACCCTGTCTGGTAGGTCAGTAGGAGCATGTCACACATGAGTCAGCTTCTGTTTGCTCCAAGCTCAGGTATGTTGAATTGCTACAAACATGTCTGTTTTAATTTCCATATAGAATGCTGTCTAAATTTCAAACCATCGTTATTAATAACGGGGTGAGTTCTATGAATATACACTTCCTTTATTACTGATGCGTTCGAATTATGACCACATATGATCAAGCAAGTGCCCACATCACTTGTTTGATAACGGTGTTTGTAGCTACAAGGAAACCTCGCTGAAATTAATAAATAAAGAATTAATTTTGTATAGCCATAGAACTCTCCCCTTTGTTCATCAAACGACTTAATGCCACTCAAAGAAGTCATTGTTCTTCATGCTGAATTTATTACCGTGGATCATTTTAACAAGAGTGCACAAGTATTTCCACGAACTGAACACAGCATTAGGACAACGTAGCAAACTACCCCAGTGTTCACTGATTTGATGTACCTGCATTATATTACCTATTTCAATAGCTGCGTGTTAATATTAGTTTGTGCAAATACATCTCAGACTCTCGTCTCATTCAGTCATTACTGACGGCACGTATAACACAGGGTTATAGCCCGGGCAGAATATCGTCAAACCCTGGTGTCAAACTTTACTTTGTACATATCACGATGTCAGAGCAAGGCGGACAGTTTCTGTCCAAACATCCCCGAAAGTTTCACAATGAAACCATATGTCTGTTTTTGGGTATACATATATTTACATGTAGGTTTAATATCTGGGCGTCTTCCAAGGTGAGGAGGTAAGTTATCATAACGTATAACCCTTGTGAACAGACAGGGGTTGTAAACCGTGGACATTGTTATTACCTGGGTAAGTACAGACCACATACGTATCTTTGTGTATTATATTGTCCCCCAAGGACCAGGGATGATTGCTGAATATGCAGATATATGAATGTTACCTTTTTGTTGTGGATAGGCCGATTTTGCAGTTATTTGCGAACCTGAAATTGGCATGACATTACACATACCTTACAATCTGTTATCGGTTCCCGACAAGAGTATGAATATTTCAACACCAAGATCATTCGATGGAGACCTTTATTGTACTGTTCAAAACTATCAAAATATTGCCCTCAACATCGATCGATTATGTATTCTTACGTAAATATGGCGACTAGATAGTATAGATAGTTTAATGTCTATCCTCAAGGGCTGAAGTAACTAAATTAGGTCATTCGGGCAGATCGAAATGGTACGTCTACGGTAGTAATCAGCAACACTGTTACATGTGTTTGTTGGCATTGTGAGACGTTCATAGTCCCTGAACCACATCATTAAGCAAGTCTCCATTTTCCTTCAGAACTGGTCTTCAGTAATCATGAAGTATTTCTCAAAATAGGGATCAGGAGGCCTTGGTTGACATATGACTAAGCCCAATGCCATGCCCAGTGATGCTGATCACAGTATTGTCTGGTCCAGACGCGATTATTTACAGACCGTCGCCATATAGCTGGGATATTGCTGAGTGTGACGTAAAACTAAACGGGCTCTCTCAGGTCCTGAATCGCCAACCGGTGTGTATATTCCGAGACTAAACGAATATGCAGGAACATAAAGATGCAGCGAGTGTTGCGATCAATGGAAAATCCCTTATTGAATCCAATGGTCAACTCTCAACTTTACAATGCGAAAGAAGCACCATCCTTTCTAAAAGTACCTTTTTATGAGATTTTGCAAAGGGACGAAAAGTCTTTTCCCGCATCTTGTGCAAAACCAGATGTTTTGAATAATAACCATGAGAGTTCATTATCAATCTAGCTTTAATGTATTTTTCTCGTAAGAATTATCCTTGTTTTACTATTTTAGAACTCTTTATGGGAAGATGATTGTTTAAAAACTAACAGGAAAGCCGCCAAAGAATATTTTCTTGTGGAGAATGGTGCCTAAAAACAAAGATGCCAGGTAAAAAAGTAACTTGTGAAACCAAATCGTCTACTATCCATATCTTTTTAATAATTATTGACAAAGGTCATGTTTGAATACCACGCGATTTAAGTTGATAAAGTGTTTTTATCCCGTTGAAACACGATATCAAGATCAACACTTCAACGGCTTAGCTAGAGAAGGAATGTTGATGTCTTACTGATTCGACATGAAAAGAAAATATTGTGTACAGCAAAACCTCATTTGAACTCATTTTCATCATCAGTACGATGTGAAAGTACTGATCTCGGCCCGTGATTCGTCAACCCCAAAATACAATGAACAAGGCTGTCCAGGAGAATGGGGCTTCTTACATACGTATAATGTTTCCTATTCCACTGACAGAATGATGAACTTAACACTGCCATCACAGACACGTATATCGTATGACTCGTTCAGTTTATACTCATATATGATAAATGGCTGACAGAAATAAAACTTATCTTCATATATTTGCACGTGAATGTCATTTTGTTTCCAGGTACACAATTTGTCTCCATATCTCTCTTGGACTTTGTGATGCGTCGATGAACAGCTTCGAGTTGAATACCTGACGCCATAGAAATCCACAATTTATTATCAGTAGTTTTATTGTTATTCACCACCAATGAATAGAACGTTGGACTTCGGGAAACATCTCATACACAGATGTATGTATTGACATGAAACGTGATATGAACGATACTATGCCACAGTCAACAACGCACATTTATACCTTAGATTAGCCTAAAACGGATAATACCCCACACGACCATCTTCACAAGCTGAATCTGAACTCACCATCATGATCAAAGTTAACACTCCTCCACAAGAAACCTCGAACAAGGCGCCGGAAAATTCCGAGCGGTCTCCAAATGTCCAATCAGCGAACTGGAAGGAACACATGCTCCTCCAGAAGAAGCTGCACATTCTGAATAGATCGGAGAAGGGGTTGGTGCACAGAATTGCCATTGATCAGAAGGTCATGTTCAGGAGGTTCCAAATGAAGCTGCACAGATCCAAACTCGGGTATGCTCAAATGATGGGAGATAAAGCCCGTGTTCGGGAGCTCAGAGCATTACATCTACATGGACTTAACACAAACTGCGGTCAAAGTGAGGGAGACTACGAGTTTTTGAAAAAGCTGGAGTACCGGCCTTGCTCTGTGGATGAACCTAGAACCACAAGGTCACGCCAGCCGTCCAAGAAAGATCCCTCTGACAGGGACATTGAGGAAGTAATTCAGCAGGTTCTGAAAGAACAATCATCCCAACAAATACGAAGCCAGTCGGCATCGGGGAGGTATGTTCCGGTAAGGGGAGATAACTCCCGTCCCCACAGCGGTAGGATTCGGACTCTGCCGTCATCACTTCCACTTAGGCCCGCTACCGCGGCGAGCACACAAGTAGACAAAGAGTTCTTGATTATACCCAGTGTCAAAGGGGAAACTGTTGACCAAAAGATTAATACATTTGTGGCAAACATAACTATCGAAAATGAAAATGCCACAAGTGAAAATACCGTCTTGGAATTTCCTTCAAAAAGTGCTGAAAGACGACCGTCAAGAGTAAGCTTTGCTCAGAATATACCCCGAATAGTGTCGGGTACATTTCCGGAATCGACCGGAAGTTCCCGACGTGAAAGTCTTGCTACGAGCGAAGGGAGGTCCCCAAGGAGGTCAAGACGGGGATCTATGTTTGAGGAGGTAAAAAAGACAAATTTCCAGGAAATATTCCTAGACGAAGCAAGATCTGTCGATCTCTCTCCAAAGGTGAAGGAGTTCTGTCATTCAACGGAAGCTTTTGAGAACACGTATCTGGACAAATCCTTTGACTATTATGCCCACAAAATGCAGGTCAACGTTGAGCAGGCAACTAAGGACGACCCGCCGTCATTGCCTGGCACGCCGGATTTGGAAAATGACAAATTTATAGGTAACACAAATGTAAAGAGTCTGACGATGCCGTTGTTAAATTTAAACTTTGAAGAACTGAAACAACCAACAAGGACTCCAGATGGTGAGGAGAAAGAGGAAGTGAGTGAAGGAAAAGAAGAGGAGGAGGAAGAAAGACAGATAGTTGTCGGATGTACTGAAGTAACAAACTGAATACATTCTGTTTGAGGTGTGTGTCAACCATATTATTGTTGTAGACATTTGCACGTATGCCTGTTGTCGAATGATAATTGAAGAAATCTTTTCATTAATGGTAATTAGTTTGAATAGAATCAACGAGGTGACAATAGTCATGAGCAACACATTTAATGTCCTTCCAAGAGTGTAGGAGTTGCCTCCCGTTAATGCTTGTCTTCGCCGACACCAAAGCCGTATTTGTCATGTTTAGCTCAACCATGCTCGTTTAAAAACATTGTACAGACGTGTGGTTTGTATTTGCTGTATGGGATTTAAACATCTAAATGTTTAATATGTATTTGAATGTTTAATATGTATTTGTCTTCATATCATAGTAAAACAAGTCCACGAAAAGGTACGGGACTAAATAGTGACAATCCATATCAAAATACTCAGTTATGTGTTTTGGGACGTCGAACTTCACAGCGTTGTCAGTCAATCTGTAAATAAGCCATAATCTATGAAGAGTTGACATTCTTCTGAAAAGGCCTCATCAACGTTCAACTTGTGTCTTGTTTCCTCGTGAAAAGATAGAAACTGAAGACATTCGCCCACAAATATAAGTACAACGTGTACTACCCAACAAAAGTTTAGACTCACTTGTGTAAATGTAGCCACTTACCTCAGTCAATTGTTCTAAACTACACTTTGCAAAATATTTCATACTGTTTGAAGGTACTGTTTACATGCGAACTGAAGTATTGTAAAACAAATTCGTAACGTTGAAAAGATTACTGTCATGAGTTCAAAAAAGGACAAAAATCAGTGAAAACTGGAGCGTTCGTAACAAAACTGTACACCAAAAGCAGTTGTTCGCATGCCCGATATTTCCTCTTCGGCAAGTTGATGCATGATCCTCGAGTTCATCATGGGGTTTGTAGCGGGTACTCCCAAGACAGAAATTTAACTTCGATGTAAGCACATATATAATATGTAACATATAGTGAGTGTTTTAAGGGAGTCTTAACTTTTGATAGGTTGCATATGTAAAGGCATACTACGATCACCAGTGGAACCTATTTCACAAAGCATGCGTCTAAATGTCGAAAGATTAGTCAACACAGAGGCGTACGTACAATCACCAGTGGAACATATTTCATTAAGCATGTTTCCAAATGTCGAAAGATTAGTCAACACAGAGGCGTACGTACAATCACCAGTGGAACATATTTCATTAAGCATGTTTCCAAATGTCGAAAGATTAGTCAGCACAGAGGCGTACGTACGATCACCAGTGGAACACATTTCACAAAGCATGTGTCCAAATGTCGAAAGATTAGTCAACACAGAGGCGTACGTACAATCACCAGTGGAACATATTTCACAAAGCATGTGTCCAAATGTCGAAAGATTAGTCAGTACAGAGGCGTACGTACGATCACCAGTGGAACATATTTCAAAAAGCATGTGTCCAAATGTCGAAAGATTAGTCAACACAGAGGCGTACGTACAGTCACCAGTGGAACATATTTCACAAAGCATGTGTCGAGAGATTACTCAGCACGTTCAGCGAGTGTAAAATGTGTCTTCTAGTATTCGATGTATCCAATGACAATATACTGGGACGTAATGGATACAGTCATTATTTCCTTACACAGGCGAAATGTACAATCGTTACATAAATCGTTCAACAATGTTGAAGGTTATTATGATTTGGTTCCAGGACTGGGTTTCAAGGAAACAATACAATATGCACGTGAAATATCCATGCACATAAAACATAGGCTCAATTAATCCAACACAGTGTCAATGTATTTATTTTATTGATCATAACATGAAACAAGTTTCTCCATACATTACAAAACTGTGTCTAAACATTATGCAAAAGTATAGCAAATATTAAGTAAAATTGTTTTGACACAAATCAGGAATTAGGCATGGCAGGAGCTTCCATTATTTATTTTTCGTATTGTTTTTTATAGTCTGTCTCGCAGGAGTGGGGGCA
Source organism: Haliotis asinina (assembly GCF_037392515.1). NCBI lineage: Eukaryota > Metazoa > Mollusca > Gastropoda > Lepetellida > Haliotidae > Haliotis > Haliotis asinina. The sequence goes on along the minus strand of NC_090281.1, from coordinate 68,114,101 downwards.
TATCGTGACTGGGTTACATATTTAGTTGAACAGTCGACTTACTAATGCCGTAGTGTCACGTTCCCTAAATTCCGTCCCTGGAAATCCAGCGAAATTCCTGTTTCAGGTCGACTTTGGTGATATAGAAGTAGGACAGAGGGTTTAAGAAACAAACCCTCATGCGCACCGTTAACAATGGTTATCAGGAATTTCCCAGGTACAATTTAAATTCATTCATTAATATTCAAATATTCAATCTCTTGAAATATCTTATGCAGTCCAACTAAAAACCGCTTGAGTTGCATGTTTTGAATAACATATAACAAGGAAAATAGGCTTTTCCTGTTAATACAATTTAATCTGTAAATTCCCTGTGTCGAACAGGTATTGAAGTACACATAACGTACCTGGATGAAACGCGTTTAAGATTTGTTTAAAACGTTGTGTTTTCCCTTTAACTAACAGTTGTGTTATATAGCTCTCATGTTCGACAAAATGTCATATATTGATAAAAACAACAGGAGAGTATAAAAAGTGCCTCATAGTCTACCACATCTAAAAGCATCTGGCGATCACCGGTGCAAGAAGAATGTTTCTCATCTACACACGATTCCTGTTCAACATACTTGTTCCTGTTCAACATTATGAATTGTTCACTGGTTACGAGCATAAACAAACCTCGAGGGTACATGACCCCGAGGGACCAGTGAACAGCGTATTTATCTTACCGAACACCTGAATTTTTATTTTGAACTGTTTGAAGCACTGGTACAGCCACGTAGTATAGCGAACCGTTTCGTCGCCATTGTGCAAACGACACATGGAAAACAAATTTAGAGTTATCTCCCTTCTACTCACTTTCAATCGCAAGACATCGGTAATTTCCGTGCATCATGCGTGATTCAATGTTATTCGACATAAAGAAGTACTACTATGAAGAACTAAATGGGTTCCGCATTCCGGGCGGTGTACATTCATAAAGAATACATCGTCTGTAAGCGTGGTACATTCAGAAAGCGACATTCATGTGTGAGGTAACAGAAACAGTAATATAGACCTGCATATACTACTGAAAAAAAACCAACATTTACGTTGTCTGAATGCCGGTGTTCTGAAAAAAATGAAGCTAAGCTAAGCTAAGATAGATCATAATGTTCAACAAAGCATCTTAAAAATCACGTAAATTAAAAACATAAAACAAGATACCAGTAGCATATCCTGCAGTCTCATATGTACTTGGATGACTATGGACGTACGCACATGTGCTCACACGCATATACACACGCGTACACGACAGGATCCACACCATCCAACTCCCCGGTTCTTGCATTATCGGAACAGTCCTCACCAGTGAAGTGGAACACTTATTATGGATAAACAACTTCCTTACTGAAATAGATGCCATGTTAGGTGCAGACGCTAACATCGTTATTCAAGTACCTATATGTTGCATCGATTGCAATACTGAACGTGTCCATCCATACAGATTGTTCCTCTACATCATTTCAGGTAAGTGCCACTTAAACACTTCCTCACTATCGCTGGTTCCATGTAGTTAGCTTTTTATCCCGGCGACGAGCTGGTTTATACTTCTCGTCATTTACCCTCAAATACGCCACTCCCTTCATCGCTTCATATGAGCCTGGCTCTGCGCCTTCCACCATCAGATCCCTCTGTCTGTACTCGTCAAACACAGCCCCGTAACTGAAGGACGGGAGTTGAGTATCTGATGGCTGTTGTCGTTTCTTATGCTCCGGAGACGGTGTTGGTACTATCACTGGAATACTGTCCATGCCTGAAAATATTCCTCATTAGGTCATATCTGACACTTTATTACGTTATATGCAAGTGTGTTTTGCTAGTGTGTGAATTGTGTGTTTGAAGTTGAACAGTACGTGTCAGATTTACAATTGGGTTAATGTATATTATTGGAGGAAATCCCACGCAAGGAGACGTTATCAACTTGGTAGCGAGCGTTGGTATGTTGCTGACAAATCTGCAGTCTTCGGATCTTAACCTGTATTCATAGGATCCAGGTGCGCACAGGGGACGCAACTGTGCACACTCCATGGATGTGTCCAACATGTGTTTAAGAATTAGGTACACAAACAATGTAGTAATACCACATCCCGGCGTTATCAACCTATTTCATTTCACTTTATGCTAATGAGTTATTGGGTCTAACATCACTTTTGAAACTTCTCGGCGAGACGTGATGGAGGATTCCTTCATCTTAAGCCTTTAATATTTCACGTTTATCACTTTGGGAATCACAGGTATAATGAACATATGCTAGAATGAGTGACGTTCCCGTTAAATACGTCGTTTTTAGAAATACTGCAGCAATATGAAAGCGAGAACCTTTGGAAATGGGATTCAAAGATGTACCCATGTGGGGAATCGAACCCGGGCCTTCTGCGTGACAAAATAAGTTGGAGATAATGATATTTCTAGGATTGATATGTTATCAGTGTGTCAGTGAACAAATAGAGCATTATTCAGAATTTATGAAGAACTGGCTTATATCCCGAACTATTTTATCCAGTATAAAACATGACGGTTGCATTTACGCCTTGGAGAATCTCCTCATCAATTTACACTTCTATAATAATAAATAAATAATATATATTATTATAAAGAAAAAATGAAAATGCACTTCTGAGATGACTTGCTCAGTCCAGACCACAAACACTGACTGAAGGAGATGTTATCCTCAGCTAATTACAAGCTAATACACATATTAAACCAGTGCGATAGTGTCTTGATATATTGACCTCTGAACCCCATGTACTCGGCAAGAAGTAAATCGATCATACTGTAATTATTAGATAGCCTGACGAGTGTAGTGTGCACTAGTGCAGGCATGTCAAGCACCACTATTACACAGATTACCTAGAAGCTTTATACCCCGGGTCTCAATAGGGTAACATACATCGACATACATACCCTCTCAGGGAGCCTTTCATGCCTGGCGATAAACGAACACGTGGAGGCACTTACAGTAAGGATTAACACCCTGGCTGAATATATTACACCTATATGTAGGCATGACAAACCTACGAATGTCGTAGTCAAATGTGCGGTCAGTGCAGTGTGTCTGCACCCTGACGCACCCTGGGTTTTGAGGACGATGTCGCCCTCCACGACGCTTTTCAAATACTGTTCTGTGCTCGGTGTGGGTCTGGCAATTGTGCACCCCTTGGGTTGTGTTTTGTTATCACTATCTGTGGAAAGGGCTGCTTCTCAAAACAGATGATCATAATAATAAACGTTGGATATAATGGACAATATAGACTTACGTTCGAAGTCTCTACATTTAAACCTATCCCATAATGCACTTTAGAGTTGATTCAACCAAAGCTTTACATTCTCGAGATGTTTTGAAATTGTTAAATGAGGCATTTAAACATGGCCACAATCATCCGTGCTCAGTCGTCATGCTTGAGATACTAATGGGAGTGAGTGAGTGAGTGAGTTTAGTTTTACGCTGCATTCAGCAATATTCCAGCTATATGGCGCTGGTATGAAAATAATCGAGTCTGGACCAGGCAATACAGTGATCAACAGCATGAGCATCGATCTGCGCAATTGAGAACCGATGGCATGAGTCAAACAAGTCAACGAGCCTGACCACCCGATTCCGTTAGTCGCCTCTTACGAAAACCATAGTCGCCTTTCATGGCAATCAAGGGTAGCTGAAAGCCTATTCTACCCCGGACCTTCACGGGGCAGATACTAATGGAAAGTGTTAAGCTGAATGTATGTGTAATGAATATGGAAGCTAGCAGAAAACCTTACCATAATTTAGTGTCATAATCTTCATCAATTCAGCCATCCGGTCTGCAAAATCATCGGCCTTCACCTTCTCGCCAACCAGTAGCTTTTGCTGCCGATGGTACTCCTTGAAGCTGGGGGCAAGAAAGTGTTTTCTTTTATCCACCACTGTGGCAATGTAGCGCCCATCAGCAGTTTTATAATACTGTATCACTTTATCATCCTCTGTCATCCGTTTCTTCCACTCACGACGTGATTTCTGCTCTTGCTTCAACACCCACATCATATTCGCTGATAGATGCTTATCGGCATTTGTATGGGGTTTCTTCTTTCTGGGTTTCAAAGGCAGGGAGGCCCCTCGATCTGATGTGATGCGCATTGGTACCTCTAAAGTGACAATTTCACGCACTGATTCATCAGGGGCCAAATCCGACTTGGGTGAAGAATGAACTGAACCTGCGCTCGAGACGCTAGAACGGTCCTGTTGCTTTAAACACCCGCGATCTCTACCTGCTGCAGTAAGAGAACTGGGACAGGACCCCATAGAGTCATTCGGAGACATTGAAACATCAGCCATCTCGCCAGCATTCAAGTTCGAATCCGTTGAGTCTCCTTGAAAGGATCCGACTCCTGAATCATTGTTAGTGAGATTTTTATTTTCAGACAGTCTTAATTGTTCTTTTAGATACGAAGACGGCGGAGGTACTAATGGGGCTCTTCTTACTCTAAGAGGTGGAAGACTTTCATCATCTGTCCCTGCCCCAGGATCATCAGCAACTATTTCCTGTAAAACGTCAACACTTATATTGATATAATTGGGGGAAAGAGGGACATGGGGATTACCATAGGTGAACCATCCTAAGTCTGGGTCATGAGCGTCTTCGCCGAACAGTGAAGGCCTCCTGGACACTTTGTCAGAGTTATCTGTCTCTGTTGAAAGAAAGTTGTCATTTCCGTCAGCTCCTTCATTGTCATCACCATCATTAGCAGCAGCACCTTCAGGAGCGTGTGATTCAGTCTCCTCTGTTTTGTCTTCTGAAAGAGCTGTTTCACTGTCTTGAGGATCTGGGCATGTGACTGTAACTAGTGTTTCAAGAAGATTACTCTGATCATTTTCATCACCCTTTGTCCTCGTTACAGGCTCAGATGACGTTTTACTCACTTCCAACACTCGTGATGTCCTAACTAGAACGGTCTGGTCCCCGTCATCATCAACGATGGTATCATTGCCATCAGCATGATACCGTTCTGTGTTTTCAACAGCTTCTACTTGGGATTTTGTTTCTTCCTCATTGCGAGTCAGGCTACCCCTCCTTTCCCCATCTGGATTCTTTCTAAGGTCCTGGGTCTTCTCTGACATCTGCTCGACCTCCTGCACCGCTTCCTGTACGTGCTTATTCTCCTGCACCGCTTCCTGCACGTGCTCCTCCTGAAGATGTTCCTTCTCTTGCACCTGCTCCTGCACCTTCTCCTGCACTGTTTCCCCTACCGCCGCCTGCACCTTCACATCTCCACGTTGAACTGAATCACCTTCTGCTGTCACTGTATTGCCACTACTCTCAGCTACAGAAGCTTTCCTCGCTGCTCTTCGTTCCCGTTTTGCTTTTTTCTCTTCTTGCTTCCGTTGTTCAGCAAGAACTCGTTCCTTTTTCCTCCTCTGAACATTTTCTCTAAATTTGGCAACTGCTCTCTTCATGAGAGTCCTCACCCTCTCGGACTTCATCTTCTCTCTCATCTCCTCCTGTCTCCTCGCACACTCAGCTCTCTGTATCTTTCTCTTCTCCTTTTGGACGCGGCACATCATCTTGTACACGGCATCCTGATCTTTGGTAAGCTTCTGTATCACATGCTGGTGTTCTTTGTACATAATATTCACGTGTTTCATCATCACTGCATCGCTCATTGTGTCAAAATGCCGAGCCTCGTCCGATATCTCGGGTCTGTCCTGTTTCCTGAGTTGCGGAAGGTGATCTCCGTGCATGCTAGCTAGTTTGAGGTATCTGGACCTCCGATTTTCCCTCACCGGAATAGCTGGAGCCCTCCTTTGCCATATTGGTTTCTCACTAGGGTTGTTGTTAGCCATTGTCACAATAACAGCAAAAGTATTAAGAAATATTTTTAAGCTGCAACATTCGTCATCGTTTATGTACGGGTGACAATTCTTCTCATAGCTTTGAGAAATGGAAACAAAAGTATTTCACTTCACTTCAGTGTACTTACAATACTAATCTTGTGACGGGAGATCTGTGGTGTAATAATTCGTAGATCCAATCTCAAGAGCGATGACCCTTCAGAAAGATCCAGTTAACTTGATCATAACGTATAAGTTTCGATATTTGCCCACTTGCGAACAGTCATGTCACATCTCCTTGTCTTAAAGGTGCTTGATACGGCCAATTCCTAGGTGCTCACAGTTCTTCAATTTTATACATGTCTGCCACCCATGACGACATGCTCATATCTTCAATGTCAGTTTGTTTGTGTGCAATACTCCCAGTAGCGCCCACTATGACACACTCCATGCAGTCGCATTGTAAACCTGTCTAGCACTCATCAAAAGCGTTAGGTAACGGGGAGCGCCTATCACAGCAGTCAGCCCTGTATTAGCATTTTCCTTTTACACTCATCCTAGAGGTACCCTCCGCGTTCTCTTCTCATGGCCGGTATCTCCGTAGTAGTCTCCTTCAAGTGTTGTTAGATCCATACTTGGTCTACTCAACAAAGACAATCAGGAACAAATGATCGTATATACCACACTGCCACGTTAATCCATAGTCGTTCGACAAAGGTTGGCAACAACATTGTGAGCACAGCTAAAGACAAACATCCATAGATTAACACCCGTAATTCCAACAGAATCAAACATAAGTGATGAAATGGTCCACATTTGTAAATAAAAACCACGAGACCTTCGGAGACCTCTGACTTTATATGGGTGGGAAAAAGACAATAATTCATAGACCCCTTGACAATAATGACACGGTAGGCTCAAGTTAGCGGTTAACTCAACGACATTCCTTTCTCTAGGAGACCGTCGCAAGTGAGAGACTGTATCGTGTCACATGGTCACCTTTGAACCTGCCAGTAATGTATATACAAAGCTTCGAACACGTCTGTGAATTGTCACCTATAGAATCCACGTTACTGACAATATAATCAGGACAATAAAACCTTGATATCTACGGCGCATGGCTCACGCACATGCAATCAATATATCGAAGGACTTCGACAAGGTTCTAAACTTTGTCCACCTTCGTCTAGCATACAGCTTACCAAACAAAATTGAAACCTGGTGCTTATGTTGTGATGTATTGGAATCATTGTACCTTTAGGCGACAGATTGGAACATCAGCTATTCATAGCTGGTGATTTGATTACAGTGAAGGCTTGTGTAAATTGAGCTTTTAAGTTTGTAAGGCTGCGTGCTGTGATCTCTGATCTATTGAGTGGTAATAATGTGAACATAAATGGTGCTCGTATTCGGCGTGTCAGCTCCTTTACCACGCACTTTGCACGATACTGTCTTCAGCGTACATTATAGTTTACGGCCTAATCATTGAGTTAGTCATGTTAAGGAGATATCTAACTTCAGGAGAGTCTTGGCCGCTGCCTTGCTCCCTGTATACATCACTGTTAAAGGTTTTGTTTTTATACAGTAGTCGGATATCGCCACCTTGGTCTTGAACATCATCAGGTCATCACAACTGAATGAATCAAGATTTGTCTGAATCACGACAGACTGCATCACAAATGACTAAATCAAGACTGAATGAATCGGAAAGACTGTATGAAACCGAACGTAATGAGAACCTACTGCAACTGATTCGCGACACACTGCTTCACAACTGACTGCATCGCGACAGACTGCATCGCGACAGACTGCATCACAACTGACTGCATCGCGACAAACTGCATCACCACTGACTGCATCGCGACATGCTGCCTCACAACTGAGTGACTGAAGACTGCCTGTACAATGACAAACAGCCACCAAACTGACTACATTCATTGCCATTGAATCACCTTTTCACAATCCTACATGAGAGACAGTTTACCCAAATACACCCAGCGGTCCATGTTTGCGTTAGGTGAGAGGTGTGCAACAAGTAAAGAAGCATGGTTTTACTAAATGTAGTTTCTACATGTTTAACTTGAATAAACACTCCTGGTTGCTTTCAGTATTGGCTCCAGTACTGCTGGTGCGCGTATACCACAGACATGTGTCACGCAGATAAGACTTGGGTGTAGATGATAGTCCGATACCTCTACACAAATCATACGCTCAGTGTAATGACCAGGGGAGCGAGTGGCACACGCACACAGCCCCAGACCAAGCTCCAGCCCAACACCAGTAATTAACTGCTATGTTTACCGAGGGCTAAGGCATATATATGAAACACCCTTCAATAGTTACACGTGGGTATTTCAATTAAGTCAGGTCTTTACCCTGACCTGTCAAAAGCGCAGATAAAGTTGTAAGATACTGTTTGTGGATGGTTTAAGGGAGATATATTTGTAAGAATCAATATGTCACCGCTGAGATTAATAAATATTGATAGATATTGATACTCTATCGATACAAAGTCCTAGGAAAATTAATATGACGACACAGTTCCTTTAGTAATGGGTGAGTGAAACATGCTGTTTGATTTTCTAAAACTTTGATGAATGCGGTACAAAGGAAGGAAAATTTCTATTATTTCAGTCATGAGCGTGAGAGAGATGTGCGTCTGCGTGCGAGTACATATGGTAGTGTCTTGGTGTGATTTATGTGTTAGCGTGGTGATGTGAGTGTGCGTGCGTGCGTGTGTCCTGAATCAGTGTATGTGCGGATATGAATTTGTGTGAGAGTGCGGTCTTTAACGTGTACGTCTGTTAACGCTTATTTTGGTTTGTATTACAAGGGGGTATGCGCAGTAGTTGAAACAGAGAAACAAAAACACATGCGATGCATGATGAGCGTTATTTTAGACCAACCCTTCTTGCTCACGGCGTTTCATTTAATGTGCACACACCCTGGTAATGCAAACACAACGCGATTTGAAACTATGAGCGTTTGTTAATTCACATAAGTTGGATTCTAAGATTTAAGTGTTCAGTTCTCAAGGTAAAATTATGAGGATTTTCAATCCCAATTTCACTATATTCGATTTACTCGATTAAATTCATAGGTACGTTTTCACTGCTGACTATCCTTAACGCGCGTTCGTCTCATAGGAGTGAGTTTAGTTTTACGCCGCATTCAGCAATATTCCAGCTATATGTCGGCGGTCTGTAAATAATCGATTCTGGACCACAGTCCAGTGATCAACAGCATGAGCTGTCAACCATATCAGCGAGCCTGACCCCCCCATCCCGTTGGTCGCCTCTTACGATAAACACAGTCGCCTTAGCTTTTATGGCAAGCATGGGTTGCTGAAGGCCTGTTCTACCTCGGGACCTTCACGGGTCTCGTCTCAAAGGTAGTAGATGAAGCTGGAGATAGAGCTGACACGTTCCAGCATCTCCCAGCACACTAGCTGTTAGTGTCATTATGATGATATTGTAACATCACGATTATTGGTTGAGTGTGTCTGAGTAAGTGAAAGGCGGCTTAGAATGGTATTCCAGCTATTGATACGGTGTGGCAGCTTCACGTACGAGTGACGCAGGTCTGGACCTTTACCAATTCGGTGACATCCATTGGAATACTGCAGATATAGAACATAGATGGCATCGGCGGCTCCAACCCCACCTACTCAACCACCCACGTAATTCCTGGATCCTATGTAAGGGTGTCCCTATCATGGACCTGGCGTATGGGATATTGTTCACAACACTATGACCGACTGTGATCAAGCGTCACACGTCCGTCATTTCGGTGGCAAGGGTGGAGTTCAAAATCAGAACTGTATCAACATGTGGTTAACATTATGAGCACAAATCAATATCCACACAAGTTACAACAAAAGCACTTTACAAATATTTGACAAAGTCCTATTGTCAGACACATTTAGAAATAACGACTCAATCAATTAGGATACAAGTATTTTATTCTTCAATTTCGGAATCACAGACTTTCATGTTTGGAAACCTAACATAACTATTAGAGATCTACACATTTAGTTCAAGTTAAACTAAATTATGTCATATGCAGAAACATTAATGTTTAATGAAAGTGCCATTTAAAAACCATAGTTTTCATCGTATAAACTATTCCAAAGAGCCACAGAAATTCATAAAAGTTTCCTCAGATCCATACATCTTGCACATCCATACATCTTTCTTCCATCAGGTTACATGCCTTTATCACAATTGTCACTTTCAAGGGTATTTTGTCAGTCTGTCTTTTCCCCTCCCTTATTCGTCCCTTCCTTCTGTATTTCTATCACTCTCTCAGTACTCTCCTCTGCGCCTTTCATCTTGGCCTCAATCACCAGGAAACCGTCTTCTGTTAGTTTTGACGTCATACTTTCTGTATCAACGTTCTGAAAAAAAAATTGTGTTTCATTTCTCAGAAAGAGGCAATTGTCAGGTGGAATGATTAATGCCGATATCCTAAACAGTACTGGGCTATCACATCCCCTCCAAAAAGACAATCACAGGCCGCAGTGAAATATTGTTGACAGCGACAGTTATATTTACAATGTGACAATGACACAGCAGGTCATATCAAATACTAACGCGTCATTCAGTGTAGCTAGTTACATCAATAGTACTTGTCTCGGAAAATCCCCGTTGGACATGCAACTATCAGACCAGATTGCATCAGGAGCGTGCTGATACGGAATAGGTCTAACGGACTTACCTCCCTTCAAACTCACATCAACACGCAGTTTAGCATATTGTTCTTTGTCTCTGTCGGTAACAGGCCCTCACTACTCAGGTTGCACAGAATATAGTTCTGTCCTGACATAGGAGCGGTGTATTTTCCACATCGTGATGCTGTCTCTCTGTATAGAGTACCTACAGCACATTCCCAGTGTATAAATCATCTATCAATGTTGAGTTTGTCTGGGGTGAGACTTACCTCAGGTAGGAGAAACTCCCGAGTGAACTCCCGGCTGACAAACCCGTGGTCATCTGCCCTGGTCTCGTGTTTGCCTGAGATGACCAGTCTGTTCTCCACCTGGCTGACCTTCAGGTGCTCCATGTCATACTGTTGGACGTCGACCTTCACCTCGAAAGTGTTCCTGTTGCATTTCACCTGTAACCAGAAAGAAGTTGTCGGAGTTATGCAACAGTATTATGTGATGAAAATACTGCACCTGTACTTCAAGTATCACAGAAGACAATCATAATAGTGGATACTTTCACATAAAAAGAAATACAAACTACAAAAAAAACCCAAAACTAAAAAAAAAAAAAAAAAAAAACCCCACAAAACAATAATAACAATTATTCACCTCATAGTACTCACTTACACTAGTACAGCAGTTTATGGATACGTTTGTTTTGAAATCATACCTCTATTCTTAGTAGTGACGTAACGACTAGATAGGTTAGGCTGTTTAACGCCGCACTCAGACATATTCCAGCTATATGGTGGTGGTCTGTAAATCATCGAGTCTGGCCTAATTAATCCAGTGATCAACATCATGAGCATCGATCTACGCAGTTAGGATACGATGACAGCAAGACTGACCACTCGATCCCGTTAGTCGCCTCTTACGACAATTATGGGTTACTGATATCAGTTCTAACTCGGATCTTCACGGATGTATAATTATTAAATATGATCGTAAGTCGTACCAACATATTACACTGCTTTATAGATGTAAACCTTAATGTAGTTTAAACTGGTGTGTGTCTGAATGCTGGACGGAGTTCATGTCACGAAGCACCTACCTCTGCCGTCTCTGTTCTAGTGACGGTCTCCATGGGGTAGGATCGGTTGTAGAACCTGGGGGATGCCATGCGTTTCATCATTTCATCCATCGTCTTGCTCATATCCCGAAAGTGGTCCTCAATGCCGGATCGGAAAAAGGGACGCATATCCGAGAAAAACGAATCCCAGGGTGAATGAGACCGGGACCACGGGAATCGAATAGGAAGATCTCTTCTGTAGCCGCGCACAGAAGCAATGTTGTTATTACGCAGTTGCCGACAAACACGGGGCACAAGTTGTCGCAGCATCTTCACCTACAGTCAACACAGATGGATAGACAGATATGTTTCTCTGTTAAACGACGAGCTTTTCTGATGCAAGCAGCAACTGCTACCGGCGTTTTATGGGGAGAGTTCCCACTGACAAGCGGTGGAGAATGACCTAGAAAGTTCCGTGTAATCATTTACACCAGCCAATCACACAGCTGGAAAATCTACTGTTTCTAATAATAGACGTAGATGTCGCTGGATTGCGTGCTACACCTGTGGGGAATTCCCAAGCCAGGCTTCGTGGACGGTCGATCATCTTATCCCAGGTGAAATCCCTATGCCACCGTCCCCAGCCACCGTCTGCGATACCCGTCTTGGTTTTGCTTTTGTGACGACCCTTCTTAACTTAATTTCAAAATCGGCACTTAAAAGGTGTCCTTTGTAATACAATATCATATCGCATACTAATTTGTATAAAGTCATGGTCTGTTCCTAATAAGTTGTCTTGGACTTAAAAAAGAACCACATTCCTCCTTCCTGCACTAATCTCTCTTCAGGAAAGGTTTTTTCTACGTTTCCTATCTCCCAAAGACCGAGACAGTAGTTACATCGAACTTACTTCAACTATGTTAATTATTGCTATCTATGCGAAAAACAGTTTGTTTTTTCGATTTCCGACAGTGCTATAGTCCACTGACCCACTGAACCACTGTAAAATGTCAAAGGTCAATGTCAAAGGTCACAACAATCGGCTTTACAACTATTCCTGGAAGTACAGCACCGCGTGATTGGTATCACCGTAGATCACACAAATTCTACTTATTGACAAAAATACCTTTCGGGCCAGTACATGTCCTTTACCAAAACTAAAATTAGTCCTAAAATCTCTTGTCATGAAAATCTTGAACTACGTTATAAATACCCTTGCTCCTCACTCAACACTGAGAATGCGATATATTCAGTGAAAATGTGAAAATAATTGTCATGCTTTTCAGGGACTTTGTTAAATCTTTATAGGAATTTTATAAAATCCCTAAAATGTTCAGTGATTTTACTAAATCACTGATTTGACATATTCACTATAACGTTGCTATGCTTTATCAACACGCAGCATTACCAATGTACGGAGACGTGTAATGAGACTATAGATAACATAGAGGGACATGTTACAATTTTAACTATAAAATCTCAAATAATGGGAATACTAGTCCATTAGCAAAACAGATTAATTATCACCTCCGCATTGATCCGAGAGCAAATCCCTGGAATATTCTCGAGCAATCGACAACATTCTTCTCAGCCGATACGTCCCGCCTACTGTGCTATATTTAGAACTGCTAATACACAGTTCAGTAAACAAGAGCACGTTGTCCAGCGTCTTGAAAGCTCTGTAAGTTTCTAGTTCAGTGTATTTTAGGTATATTAGGCTGGCGATTTCTCCACTACTTATTTACTCGTCAATCGAATACTGAGGTACTTCAGGCGACTTCATATCTGCATTATTACTACAGAGGTTATTGCAAAACTATATCATAGCCGACAATACACGCTGGTTTGTCGAGCCCGTCGGCATGTAAGTTCAAATTGTCCCAGTCCACAAGACTCGTGATGCAAGTATACAGCGCCATCCAGAAACACTTGATCATTTTTTCTATGATAGCAGGAAATCTCAACAATGTCAAAACATTGACTAGAGAACAGTCTCGTTTCGTGTTTACTTGGTTCCGTCATATTGCGCAACTTAGTGCTATAACCAGTCCAGAATTTTTAAACTATGTCAGTTAACTGGATGCATAAATGTTAATCAGTATGATTTGATAAGTCTATGCACGTGAATATCGCAACACTAAGCTCCTTCTAATCCTAGCAAACACGTCGTACGACGTGCTCTGCGTAAAGCGAGCTCTGACAAACGGAAACCTAGAAATCGAGGAAATCTCAAAACGAGGCTCTGCCGCTAGAAAAGTTTGACGGAACTGATATTACATCAACCTCGTTGTGCGTCACGGGACTACGGTGAATAAGCGCAAAAAATACATAACAGGTTTAACCAGCGAGCCAGATGCATCGTGACTTATTTTACGACCTCATCAAACAGGGGCAGTCTGCAATTACATAGTTAAGATAATATTATGATGCCTGAACCTCGACATAAAGTATAGAAAAACGGTGTTGTTAAAGTTTATAATTACAATTCATTCATAAATATCATTTTCTTATGAAACAAGGAATTGAAATTCAGTTTAACTAGAATTGTTTTAAGTGTCGATTTACACTTTCACACGAGAAAATTCGGATCGGCTGAAAAGTAGGTCAGTGTCTGAATAGATTGATGAGACTTATGTTTTGGTATGAATCCGATAAGATAGTTTCGAATATGGTTTGAAGAAACAACCAAGACGAAATTATAAATATGCAGACCTCAGTCAAACCACGCTGTTAAACCACTTGTACTCTATGTGTGTGTGTGTGTGTGTGTGTGTGTGTGTGCGCGCGCGCGCGTGTAAATATACTGAGGGACCTACCAGTAGCACACTAAAAAGCAAATGGTCAACATTGATGCCGACACTAACATCGTAAACACGCAGCCACCGACACGCTCTTACCCCTAACTTCTTCCCTCCGTTGCCATTTGCTGTTTCCCCCCATCCTGCTCCCTCTTCCTATTTCTATACATTCACTCCTGGTACGTATCCTTTATTTCGCCTTAATCTTCCAATGTATCATGTGAAGCAAATGTTTCCATTGAAAACTTCTGTAAATACATATATAAAGAACGAAAAACAGCTTGGGAAATTTAGAATAAAAAAGAAAAAAGTCTACAGCGCTGGGGCTACTTTCCTCAGAGACCTCGTTGGCAAAGTTTGGTGGCCATATTCGTCCAGGAGATCCTTGAACTAAACGTACAGTTTGGTGTTGAACTAAGTAGAGGTGGGAACGTCCGGCTACGTTATCTACCCTTTAGTCCACTCTAGCAGCCACGCGGAGACAATGCTGGAAGCTGAAGAATCGACGTAGAGAAAAAGCAGAAGTCCCATATTGCGTAAATAACCTAAAGTGATGAAGTCGGAAACACTTCACACTCTGGACTTTCGAGGCTTTAATCCTGACGAGATTACCGTGAAAGTAACTGATGAAGCTGTTATCGTATGTGCCCAACGTGCATCCCGAGTCAGAAGGTCAATTCGGCTGCCTCCTAATGGTGACAAAGCGGAAATCGTGCACAGATTTATAGATGGTAAAGTAAATTAATTTTGGGCAGGCATGTATCACTTGAGGGGGGGGGGGGGGGAGTGTGTGTGCAGAATATAACAAAGAAGGCTTCTGAGAGGGAAACACTACTGACAAAGAAGTGGTTGACTCTGCGAGTGTGATGACGAAAGACCAACAGCATCAAGGAGTGAAGAGACCTGCGAATGTGTTGTTCGCCCAGACATTTGTGGAAGACAGTTTTGGCAGAGAGAGATTACTGGTTGTGGAGAAACAGGTATCAACAGCCCGAGTAGAGCAGACTCATCTGCATCTTGTGGGGCAGAGGGATCTAACAGCAAAGGCGATGCTGTGGACTTGCAGTCACACCTGACATCTTATCAACTGAAGTCACAGACATTAAACCAGAGTTTAAACTTCAGGTAGACCTTTCTGACTACCAACCAGATGGCGAGCTGGTTGTTAAGGCAGAGCGACAGATAAAGGGAGACAACTTCTCCGAGACTGAAAAGTTAACTCGATTTATTAATGTCCTTACTATGTGGACGAGCCTGAACTGAAGAGCTTTCTTCGTGATGGAGTGATGAAAGTCCGGGCACCCTCATCCCCTGCAAGAAAGGCAGAAAGCTCTTGAGCTCACCCAGTAATGTGGTATCTGTGTTCAAGACTTTCTGTGTTCAGTCTTCGTGACCATCCGTGTGCACGGTTTAGTTTGTGTTTGTTTGTTGTTTTGTTTTGTTTTGTTTTTTGTTTTTAGTATGTGTACTTTGTATACATTCACGTAACTACCACCAGATGTCATGTCTTGTTGTTTTATGGTACATCTCCAAAAGTCAGTATTGAGACTGTGAATGATTAATGCAGTCACATGTTGCTAGAAATGTATGTGTTTAGGAATCATCAAATCGAATCGAGATGTTAAAGCATTCCCTCGTTATATCGATGATAAGCAACCTAGTCATTACGCGGGTACAATTGATGCATGAAGCCAATTTGTGTGTTGTCCACGTTGTGATGCTGCTCCTGTGCTTGAAGGAGATTATCATTACGCCGCATGCAGCACTATTCCAACTATATGGTCTGTAAACAATCAAGCCCAGACAACCCAGTGATCAACAGCATGAGCGTCAATATACTCAACTGGGATATGATGTCATGTGTCAACCAAGTCAGCGAGCAAGACCATCCGATCCTGTTAGTCGCCTCTTACTATAAGCATGGGGTGCCGAAGATCAGTTCTAACACGGATCTTCAAGGGTCGAGGCTGCTGAAGATTCACTCATTCACATTGTGTGAGTGATTTGAGTTGCATATGGTGGTTCCGGAGAGTATTTCACTGGTTTGAGCACTTGTCAGTCTGATGTGAGATTAAAGCATAAAGTGATGTATGTGTCGGACTTGTGGCGATGTCGGACAACACGGACATCGGCATCGTGCTGACAGGCCAAGCCTGATAATCGGTTTAAATTTAGGACTGGTCAACTTTCAGTGAATGGATTCTGTCATTGTTACTGGGCACACATCATCACACCAACTAACTAGAATCCAGTTGAATGTACGTTCTGTGTGTGGTGGCTGGTCACGAAACTGAACATGTCGTCAGGAATGACATATAATTCATCTTTTCAGAGTTACAGGTAAAAAATGAAAACTCTTGGCTGTCTCTCTCTATCGTCACGCTGATCATGTAGCACTAATACGAAGCTCGTAGGCATGTCTGGGTAGCGTAGGGGTTAGAGTTTCATCTAATCAGGTCAGGTTTCACAAATCTGAGTAATGTGGTGCACAAAATATGGGTCATTACAATACTGACCTGTGATACTACTACTACTACTACGTCTTTAAAAGCGGGTTACCAATGGCAAAATGTCTTGCCACACAACAATTATCTGCAGTGAAAGTATCCCCCTATTCAGGGATTCAGGATGATAATTTCAAATAATGCGTAAATGTACACACAGAACGGCAGGATGTGTATTAACCTACTAACACAAACCGACGTCAACAATCTTCGTTCGTTTGTTTGTGTCACCGAGACTGTTACTTGTTTAGTTTCTGTGCCGAAGAAATGTTGTTTACGAAGAACCAGATACAGTTATGGAGAACACATGCAGCTATCGTCACAGTTCTATAACACGATACAGGCTGAAACTGATAAATATGTAACCAATATCCTTCCTCTAGTGACGTCTTACTCACGGATACTGTTGCACGGTTCACGAAAACTGTTCCGATTTCATAGAAACAGGCGTGGTTTGTCTTTGTGTGTCTTTGTATATAAGGTACAAAATCATCAGGAGAGAGTAACACGTCTACATACTGTCGCTTGAGGTAAGAACCGTTTAAAAGAGGGTGAGGTAGAGAGTATGTGAGGTTTTACGATGCTTTTAGCAATATTTCAGCAATGTCACGATAGCGGACTCCAGAAATGAGCTTCGCACATTGTATTCTTGAACTGCAAAATCCTTTTCAGCATTCAGATCACATCAGACAACCTATCTAATCCCAGAAGCCTACGCTATATGTTGAAGCGTAACTGATGTAATCCTTTGCTGTGTCACCTTAAATATTGGACGCTGCGAGCATGCATTTTGGACCAAATATCGTTATAATTTATATCACAGACAGAGAGTATTTTAAAGTGTAAATGCTGAAATGAAACGCTCTGTGATCGTATGCCAAACAAAACTGATTTCGACTCTTCCTTGAGTCATCAGCGCATCTACTGACACTATCGTCGTCTGTCTGATAAAATCTGGATTGTGACATGACTAAACATTTAACAGACACAGTACATGTCAAATTGGAACCTTGAATGTCATACAGCTGTTGTTCATTCAAAGCTCTAATTAATATAACGTCCCGTACTTAACTACTTAAACCCTAGACTTTGTAATCCGTGTGTTCACAAAGAGTTCGTGAGGGTTCCTACAGCGCTGTTTGGATGGTATTTGTATTAACGATGTCACCACCTATCCTGTTCTTCAGCTTTCTGCCCACTTGTTTCTTTTGTTGTGCAGATAGAGACTACAAAGATGGATCGAATTCACTATCTATTATATATCGCGGGGCTTTGTTTGGCATATTCTCGAGCCTTTACATATGTAAGTATATAAATTTTGAATTAACGACAATATTGTAGCTTGGTTCGTGTACCTAAGAAACTAATGTCAGAATCTTCGGATTTCTGCTTCCATGTTCAGATATCGAAGATTGATTTCCTACATCAAAGGTGATACGAAATCATTAACTCTGTTTACTTCTTTCAAAGATATGTTGCTACTATACCACTATATGGTTGTGCTGCAGTATAAGCGACACAGAAACGACGCCACTCAGACCTGATGTGACGCCACACCTATCATTAGGTCATCAGTCACCGAATTCGCGTGTCGTTTCATCCTGTGATTTAATAATATTTTGTCAAAATCATTAAAGACCTGATGAAGATGATATTTTAAACGCCATTTCTACATAAACATGTTAAATACATGTATTTATATAGACTAGGGACCTTAAATGCATGTCGTAGGAGGTAATCGCACAAAGACAAAATTTTATACATTATTTCGTGTATGAGGCTGGTAAGCATTTACTCTGCATTTCAAAGAAAAAAATGAAATGATACTGTCTAAATAGAAACGACACAACGTTCTTTAAACAATTTAAAAAGTATAACACTAACGATGTGATTCCCCTGTTGTTTCCTTCACCAAAACACAGAACGACTGCACGGTCAACACATTTCCACGGAAGATGTCCCAATGCTCCACTCGAGGAGAGATAGCGGCAGATCAGATTCCAGAGGAAACAGTATGTGTGTCTGAAAAGAACGACTCCTGCTACGTGTGTCAAGGCGGAAAGTGGCTGGAGACCGACTGTGTAATGAATGGTCCTCCAAGAAGGCACAAGAGAGGATTTTTTAAAAAAATATTCAGAAAAGTTAAAAAGGTTGCACGTCTCCCACACGGCCATATCAGACGGATTGGTTCCATCTTCGGCCGGAAATCTAGTTTTTTCGCTAAAATATGTAAGATATGTTATGCTTTGACATATCATGTCAATATACACACAAAGAAGTTAACTAAACACCCCTCTATTTTTAAAATGACAGGTTGTCAACACGTTCATAAAACTTCTCGTTGTGACCCGCGGGAAAACCGTATGTTTTTTTTATCTGTATGATCCTTTGACTCGTAAAAATACCCAAAATGATTGGAATCCATCTTGATTTTATGATCATAATTGCTCTTTTAATAGAATCACTGGTTTTCATGCCTCTACAACATTGGCACTGGAATATTTAATGTTGGATTTACTGGTGAATGTGAACATTCAAAATGCCATTTTGTACGTTTTATACGATTCAAGGCCATTACCGAATGTCACTTGCACTCTCCTCCTCATACCCCTTGTCAGCCTCCTGATCCTCTGAAGGGGCAGTCATTGCCATTCCTCATGTATAGCGGCTTCCTGATGGGCCAGGTTCTTTACAGGAGAATTCCTTTGTTGGACACCACGTCCAATCATGTCCCAGATATGCTCCAAAGTGTTACGATCTGGGTTTATTCAATCTCGAGATATGTCAGGGAGTGTTTAACTGAGTTCTTTGTGTGTATATGTGGTTATGTGTTTATGATTGATTGTGGCTAAACAGTGTCTCTCAGAAACGAGAAAAAACGTATTCACGGATTGACTCACACCTTAGTCTGCAAGTTGTCATTTATGAAATAATTTAAAGTTATACTTCTAATACGTTCAGGTTGATCATTGAACGGCTCTGGTAAGAAACCGCTGTCCAATGCCCGGCTCCTGGATTACTGGGTTATTACTATACTTCTTATTTTTG
This sequence comes from Haliotis asinina, assembly GCF_037392515.1. NCBI lineage: Eukaryota > Metazoa > Mollusca > Gastropoda > Lepetellida > Haliotidae > Haliotis > Haliotis asinina. The sequence goes on along the minus strand of NC_090281.1, from coordinate 68,094,213 downwards.
ATGATTTGACACGCACAGACTATGTGCATAAATATCTTATCATTGAATGTTAACATTAAATAACGCCTTCGAGTAATCTATGTAACTAGCAGGGAATGGGTGCCCGTTGGATACGTCTGTGACTATTAAACCTTCGAGCGCTTCAAATTTCTATTACCAGATTATAACATCTGGTTTACACTTGATGGTTTACCTTTCAGTCAACATCCCTCCTAAGATAACCTGCCCTACGATACCCAGAACTATTGTTGCTGGACCCAAAACGTCAAGCGCCGTAGTGAGATGGGGAGGGCCCACAGTCACAGACAGAGGAAACAACGTAGTATCGTTAGTGACAATTTCTTTCTGATTCATTCGCTCCAGCAATCATTACATTTTGTCTTGTCTTTATATTTTAAAATGTTTCCCTGACCCATTTTCTATTCGACAGTGTTCCGACTAACGGAATTGGGTGGTCAGGTTCGCTGATTTGCATGACACATATCATCGTATCCCACCTTGCGTAGATCGGCGTTCATGATGCTAATCACCAGATTGTCTGGTCCAGATTCCATTATTTACAGACCGCCGAATTATAGCTGGAATAATGTTGAGTGCGGCGTAAAACTAAATTCACTCACTCACCCTTTCCCCCATCATTTTACAGGTAAACCAACTCATTCCCATCTCTAACATCCCACCATGTTAATCTGTATCTCTTGTATCCTGGTGACTTTCTTCTGTTCAGTACCCGATTAACCAGTGGCAAGGGGCCAGGCAGTACGTTCGGCGCCGGGAGACATACAGTCAGCTACAAGACGACTGACCGTATAGGCCGTACTGCTACATGTGCGGTGTCGTTCACTGTTCAAGGTTTGTATGACGAGATCGAAAACTTTGAGGCCTCGAATAACATCATATGTGTTTTCGACATTCGACAAGTTCAACAGAATCAATGAATTCTTTAAATGATCGGATTTGAGGTCCACTTGATTGCCCGAACTGGTTTTGTACAGGTCAAACACTGTAACATGAGTGAGTGTCAAGGCAAATAAGTGCTATTGCACTTAGATCCTGTCCTGTATGTTAGCAGCTGCTCCTGATCATTTCAGCCTAACAGTTGGTTTAAACGTTCAGCAGAACAAACATATATTCCACACATTTCAGTTGAATTATGCGTGTTCATTGCAGTTGCAGAACAGATCTATTGTACAATAATTCTGTGGCACCTGTAAATATGAAAAAAATACAGTTTTGCACTTCACAGTTTACATAAACATATTGTTCATTGTAGTAATTCGCTGTCCGGCGCTTGACAACATAGTCAATGGGAATATTCACTGCTCGGGGACGGTTGGAAGAGTGTATGGCAGTACGTGTACCCACGCATGTAACCCCGGGTACTCGCTGACGGGGCCAGCGACTCTCACATGTCAAAGAAGCGGATCATACAGCCCAAAACAACCAACATGTCAAAGTACGTCTTTCTAGGAGATTGTCAAATCCTGCATGAAACTGTAACTAATTCTTAACTCTACATGTGCTTGTTATATACCAAAATATTTCAAAATGTCATCTATATACAGAGGATATTGAACCTGGTTGTAAATTGTCATAAATTAGACTAGTTTGGTTACGTATGATCGACAGGATTCCTCGCCCAGGACTACATTAAACCGCCCCATCATGTACATGTTTAACTTTTCAAAACCAGAAATGCATAGGAGATTATGAGACTGTTGTGTTGGTTGATCCATGACTGTTCAAAACAAATGCCATAATATGTCCTGAACAACGTAAGTCCCATTTTCGTTTAGTAGACTCGACTGAAGTTTCTTAGCTTTCTACCACACGAAAATATCATAGAAAGGGCGTACGTGAAATCTGCGATAATCACGTGCAATGGCTATAAAAGGTCGTACGTCAGTCAATATTTTGTCACACGTTTCACGACTTTTTAGAACTGGTTAAATGTCGAGACTGATCACTGCGGAGGTCGTGAAGCTGTTCAAGTGTTCAGTTACACTGCACTGTACATCAGGGCACACTAAGATCGGCACTCCTAGTTCATCACCAGGTAGCCCGAGAAATGATGGACCAAGAATCCTCACCCCTCTTCATCCGGGTCGGTCTTCTTCAACATGCTGCTGCCACCATGGCATCAGTCTTGTTCGAGAAGTGCCTTTGTCAAAACAGTCTGAAGTCGTTTACTCCAGAAGAATGGTCGTTGTCCCTGTATTGTGACGTTTGCCTCGAAGACTCATGGGATGAAGCAGACACATTGGCACGGAGAAAGTGGCGGATTTGGTTCAGTGATGAATCATGATTTTGATGAATCTCCGACGCCAAGCTGAAAGATCGTATCTACTGTAGTCGAAATGAACGTGAAGTACCAAACTGCATTTGACAGACAGAAGTGTGATTGTTTGGACATCGATACCCTGTTCGCGGATATATGCCTTGGTGGTGGTTGTGGTAATCCAGATAATTTCACATATCCCCCAAATGTCTCAGCGTCACCGTCTCCCCATTGTTATCGGACAGAGAGTTGATTACATGACTCTACCCCTCACACATCTTGTGTCTCTGAAGACTTCTTCATGATTCAACGATGCACTGACCCACCTGATCTCAGAGCGCGATGTATAGACAGGGACACGTGACTAATACTATGCAAAGTTCCATTCCTGTAACCAGGGAGCCTATATAGAGGGGGAGAAGAAATTCCCCGAAAAGCCGCTGAACGTATGTGTCGGGTCGTTACGTAACCAGTGTAGCCAATATGGTGGCAGCGTAGTAGTTAAGGTTGTACGTGGTTTATTTGCAACAGCTGATTACGTCCGCTGAGTGTTGTAACAACTGAAATCTTACATGTAGAAGATAGGTTAACTATTTTGTCACTTCAGTTTAAGTCAGATAATTGGTTTTAGTGTCCGTATTATCACAGTAGATTTGTAGTAAAGTTTCAAGTCGTTATGTTATAGCTAACTGGCTTCTATTCCCGATTCACCGCGAAGATAGACTAAATTGTGCCAATAAAAACTTCTTTCATATATTCGTTTAATTTTAGAAGGAAAACATACCTTTAGACGAAAGGTATTTGCAAATAATAGTGACAGTTTTATGACTTAAAAAATTGTTAGGGTGATGCGCCACTGAAATGCCATACGCTGTTGTTTGAGTATTCCTAGTTACTTTGTTAGGGTGTAATTGAGGTGTGTGAAAAATATGAAATTTCGCCGATCTGTTCTGATCCGCCATTGAAATGCTACACGCCATTGCTTGAGTGTTTCTAGTTATTTCTCCAAAAACATCTTTCACATACACCTGTAATTCATATGAGGGGAATGTAATATCAGGTGAAATGTGTTTGTAAGTAACAGTGATAGTTTCATAATCTAAAACAAAATGTGAAAAATATGACATATTGCTGATTTGATCTGATTCGCCATTGATGCTTGAGGGTTGTAGCTCCATAATTTATTTCTTTCTTGTTGATCTTCCTATTTGACAAAACTAGAAAGGTGTTTTAGAACGCTTTGTGACAGTTTTACACTTTATGTTTTTGGGCAGTGTGACAGTGTGACAGTGTCAGTTAACCTTTTGTTAATGTCCATTCCATACCTCCACATGCAATAAGAAATTCGAATTAATTATTAATGTAAACAAATGTCTCAAAGTAGGATTTTTAAAGGACAACTGATGTTAACACGTGTTCTCGAGATGCTTTGGCGTTCTTTAACATGTTTTGGGAGGGAAGGCCGCGGTGTATCATTTATTCTTTCATTCACTCACATATGTACTTCTTTCTTTTATCCTTTTTCGTTATTTCTTTCATTCATTCACATAATTCTTGCTCTTAATTCTTTCTATCATTTATTCATTCATTCATTGTAAAGTTCCGACTGATACAGTAAATTGGCTGAAGTTCTGTTAAACACAACTAAAGTTGCGCTGGAAACGGACCAAGTAACTGTGTGCGTTGGAGCATGACGAGGCGCACTTAATAAGTACAAATGGTAAAGAAAGCAGTCGAGTGACCTATCCCTGTTGTAGAGTATCCCTGTTGTAACAATCAAATGGAATATTCTCATTTACCTCAGTTAGCACATGTGTTTCTTTTATAAGTGTGTTTATCTGTCTCAGTCATGGTCTGCCTGGAAGATTTGTGTGCTTTGACGAAGAATCATCTGCTTTCCAGAAATCCAATGCAGTAAGCTTCCTGTGCCAGCTCATGGAAAATCTGTCCGCTGTACAGATGGCAACAAATACCAGAGTGTATGCGCTCTCCTCTGCAACACAGGGTATTCCCCTAGCAGAGGGGCTATCGCCATTTGTTCTGCCAACACGAAATGGAGCCAAACAGCCTGGAAATGTGAAGGTTTGCCAAACACTACCATAAACGCTGAATAATGTCTACATTACAGGGCAGTACGTTAGGAGATGATACGCAGAACATGGTTCACAGGATACACAAATGATATGGAATAAATAACGCTTACCTTTTTTCTGATGAAGCAGTATAAGTTTCGTTTTGAAACAAGGTAACTATTGAAACACTACACATGTCTTAACCAGGTGACTTGTCTTGGCACCATTGTTTTTATTGTTCTCAACTGCAGATGAAACGAAATGGATAAAACATAATCCACTATCATTCCCGTCATAATATGGTTGGTAAACTATAGAATGCATGTTAAACCAGTCTCTCACTACTATGTGTAAATTACTTTAACTTTCAGATACGGTCAAGCCGGTTTTCACAAACTGCCCAACTAAGAAAATCAACACCATCGATGAAAGATTCCGTTGGACGCCCCTAGAGGCGACCGATAACTCGGGGAAGGTGGTCGTGAAGCAGGTGCAGGGTGGACCGCCTGGATCTTTGTTGACCGTTGGTGTTCACATCTTGAAGCACGTTGCCACTGACGACGCAGGCAACACGGCTTCATGTGTGTTTACGGTGGAGCTCAAACGTGAGTAAGGACACGTGACTAGAATTGTGAAGCTGGAGGACAGCACCCTATCTCTGAGAAGTCATTGCCTCCAACAAAGGCAATCGTTTTGGCATCTCTAGCCGCCAGTGCTCCTTGCTTGATATCGATATCGAAAGGGTTGGAAGGTTTGCAGAAAACCCATTTTTTTTGGTGGTACCTTACGTGCAGTGTTCTATCAAACCATACACTTCATACTGAAATACCAGGTAATAGAGATGTATACTTGAATATTTCGCCTTTGGCAAACTGTATCGAAGTTTCATGGTTGAATATCGTCACGGAAGCAGAGCCGAGGTCCACATTCGGACATATCATGCCCACATGCACCTCCACTGAGTGACCACTTCTTATTTCTTCCATGTTTGGCTAGCATCGGACACTGGAGTGTAATGTCTTTTGCCCAGTCAGTAGCGGTGATGGATTCATTTTGCTGCTCAGTTAAGTGTAGGTTGAGATGAGGCATTGTTGAGATGTACTTACACTGCCAGTATGACCTATGATCGATTTCCTGGATTGTTATAGAAATGAATTTCAGGTGACGCCTGTCCTGCTTTTCTCTCATGTTAAAACCTTATTTATTTACACATATGATAAGGCAGAAAACAAAGTAAAACAAAATATTCGTACCACAATCGTCGTTACCAATATTGTTGTGTTGTTTTTGTGCAGAGACCGACTGCCCCAGACCTTCGTTTAATGACACAGACATGAAGTTCACTTGTAATGGTTTAACAGTTCAGTCTGTTTGCCAACTGTCTTGTCGCTCCGGTTCCTTTGTTGAAGGAAGTAGCTACATTTCATGTGTTCATCCTGAAAATACTTCCTACTGGGAACCTATCAGCGGTGATTACCCAAGGTGCTTCAGTGAGTACAAATTCGCGGATTGCTCAGTAGTAGAGCACTTCAAGCACTATCACTCAGGTGTCCTGAGTGCTGGAAGATGGCCAGATAATGCAATAATACATCATCGAAAACATAATAACGATTTCTATTTCTCCAGCAACAAGAAGTAATGTTACTTGTCAGGAACATCACCGGGAAGACATACTCTTCTACACTTTCTGGTACGTTTGTATCTAATTTTACAATCTCCCCAAAAGCTAAAACCAAAGAACAATGGTGATCATGGCTTTGAGGTACTGGGACTGGAAAGCACTTCAGAACCTAAATGTTCATCTGTATCTGCATAGCATCCACTACCTGCTTAACATTTCAAATGTTGATATCCAAAATGCAGTACAGCCAAATCGTAGATCTGTGTGTATTACACCTCAAAACATGTCTCAGTTTCGTAATCCTGTGGCTTTTATTTTAACGGAGGTTTCTAAACGGTGTTGGAGGCTGCATGCTATCACAATTGTATGAACATTTCAGAGAAGTCTTGTCCAGAGTTATCTGCGCCGAAGAATGGAGCACTAGCATGTGACAAGCAGTTAGATGGCACTCTTTGCCAGCTCCAGTGCAATGAGGGCTTTGACGTGAAGCAAGGGGAGGGAACTGGAGCAACGTTTGTGTGTGGGTTGAACTCAGATCAGTGGAAACCAAGCAGCGTTGTCCCAGACTGCTCGGGTAAATAGTCCACACATTGTATGAAACCATAAGATGAAAACTTTTTGTTCAGACACAGAAAGGACCCAAATCGGTATAAATCTTACGTTCTCCTGGAACCTCTGTTGCACACCAAATTCTACCCAAAATATTCGTGGCGTCATTCTCCCCTCCAAACCTATGGATTATTTTCTGTTAATAGATCTGGCGTATCCCGACGAATACCTCTTACCCACTGAACTGTACTACTTTTGGGGCTACTGTGATAGCCCTGAGACACTGCAACAGATTAAACAACAGTTCCTGTTTAATCTGAACTCCTTGGGTATATCTCCCTGTGCTCAAGAGACGTGTTCTGTGGACGATATCGATGTTACCTGTGGTGAGGAGGAGGACATTGACGATTTCATGGACTTCAAGAGGAAACGACGAGCTGTGCCGAGATCAAATCAATTTGTACATATAAAGATGACATTCCGACTGAAGAACACAAATAGGTAAGTACAGAGTGTTGTTAGCTCTGTCCTGTTTTTTTTTTGCTCTTGAAGCTTTCAGCAATTCTGTGTCAGAAACAACACTCATCTCTACTTTGAGTTGAAAGAAAGACATTTTGTCTTATTGATTTAATGTACCTGCAAATAGCTCAGACATACACCCGCAGATGGGGCTTGTCATCTACCAGTTTACGTTCTTGTCTTGTCTGGTCCAAAATGGAAGACTTTCTGGAACAGGATTTCATGTTATATCATATTTTTAGCCCAATGTACTTTGTAATATTTGTTTAAACATGACGCGTTTATTAACCATCCTTTGCTTTATTGTATGCAGAACGATTTCACCAGTGGCAGCCAAACGCTTGCTTCAAGCTCTTGTGGAGAATTCAAAGACCATGATGTCCACAAACACGGCAATGAGGTATCTAGTACTCCACATTTGTATCGTGCACTGTAGCTAGTTAACAAGTGCATGCTAAGTAAGTTTGATTAGATGTAATAATCGTAGCGTTTAATAGGTAAACGTATTTCATGATGTCTTGTACAGCCTATTTTAAGACCAACGTTCTTTCCTTTGTATCCACGTACTTATTTATTTTACATGTCTAGCTTACTAATTGAAACATATTGAAATTGTTCACAGTTAACCATGGCTTAAGCATTTGTAAACAATTGATCTTTCAGGAAATTATACATGAAAGCGAATCACTTCACTACACCCGTCCCAAAGTTTTTAAGGTATGCATAGTGATTTATGCATTCTTAAAATGCTGATATGAGAAGATAGGAGTTGCTTAGAAACATAAATACGATTGATTATTAAGGTTTGTATTCTGTCTGGTTTGTCCAACTTCACTCTACAGGAAGGCTAATATGAAAGAGGTATAAGACTGAAAGGACAAATTTTGAAATTGAAATGCAGATGCTCATCCGGAAATCAGGCCTAAGTTATGAAATAAATATATATAATAAATGATAATAACTTTAAGAATTTATTAAAATTTAGAATTTGCAGGTGACTCGTGTTAACACTAATAATGTTAGTGTCAGTCACTGTCAAAAGCCAGAAAACAGCTTGTAATTGTTGATATGAAATCAACAAACAACAAAGCAATATTTTTATTTCCAAATGTCAATGAATGAATAAACGAAAGAACGAACGAACGAATGAACGCTCAATGCTATTTTCTAGGCCAAAGATCTTAGCGGGACTTCCTCAACAAAGAAGTAACGTATTTGGTATGCGATCGTCGGTAGTGAAAAGGTTTGTCCAAATTAATATTTTCTTGATAATTTATTTCAAGGTCAACAGGCCCAGTCATTGACATGAATTTTGTTAAACATTTTGCAGTGATTGATTTTCATTTTATTTCTCAGCTTTTCTCGCAAAGGCGCACTGCCGACTTTCGACATTCTGCCGTCTCTACCCTCCCTAAGGCCGACCCCTATGATACCACAGCTAAAAGCACGTGCGGTCACAGGAAGTCTGACCATGGAGTGTACCCCGGGTCATGTCCAGATGGACGCCAAGTCCGGCATTTGTGGTATGTTCAATATAACTTACCTACTGTACTTCAGGATGATTCTCATTTCTGTTTCCTATATCTTAAGTACTTTGACTAAGTAATAGTAAAATAATGGTGCCAGTTAATTTTGAGGCATGTGCAGGCCATTTGCAAATTTTGAAAAATCATTTAGTAAAATCAGGACCGATGCAATTAGTTACTTTTACTTCATGGGTTCCTGCGTTCATTTAACAACACGTCATAGTAGCTATAGCTTATATTCGTAAAAGAATAGTTGCCAATTTGTCGGTGATTCATAAAACTTCGAAAACGAAATAATCCAAACATAAATTCTGAGTTTGTTTGTGATACTATTATAAATAGAAAGGATTTTGTTGCTTTGAGCTTTGCTGTAATATACCATGCTACCTACCAGTCTATTCTGGCATAAGGTTTAATGTTTAGGTACCTTCTGAAGGCACATCTAGTGTCAAGTTATTGATCTGCCAGTCTCCACTTGTCTTTGAACAGAAGGCCAGCAACCAATCACTCCGACTCTTTGATCAGTACATCAAGGACGAGTGATATTGGTCAGGTGGAATCAGAAACAATTGCATGCAAAATTTGATCAGTAAATTCTATCCGAGCATTTTTCATCCTCAGTGCCCTGCTCGGTGGGGACATACGAAGACAAAACGAAGGGGAAATGTGTTCCATGTCCGATGAACACCTACCAGGACACTCAAGGTGCCACCTCCTGTCATCTCTGCCCACAACTACACACAACCGCCTCCACTGGAACTGCAGCCAGAGCTGACTGCATCCGTGAGTTTTCTTATTTCATGTTTGCATCTACATAACAAGTGGTCTACGTGAGGATGGTATTATGAAATACCACTCCATGCCCCCATATGTGTTATGGAATAGATGACGGAATAAAACATTTGGTAATGACTTTACGCTTACCATATGTACCAAGATTCTTGTTACCACAAAATCCATGATTCGAATTCTAAGACTGGGCCGTTCCTGTTTATTGCTTGATAATTCAAGTAAATATGTTTTCATGCAGCGAGTGAGTTTTCGTTTTACGATGCCTTTAGCAATATTACAGCAATACCACGGCGGTGGACACTAGAAATGGGCTTCATACATAGTACCCACCATTAGAACTGATTTTCAGTAACCGATGTCGTAAGAGGCGGCTAAAGGGATCGGGTGATCACACTCGCTGACTTGGTTGACACATGCCATCGTAACCCAGTTGCACAGATAGATGTTCATGGTGTTGATCACTGGATTGTTTGGTCCAGACTCGATTATTTACAGACCGCCACATATAGCTGGAATATTGCTGAGTGCAACGTGAAACTAAACTCACCAAATCACTGTCATGAGATCAGGACCAAATCATTGTATGGCTAGACAACTCCCTTGCATGGATTGCTGTATCTAAATCAGTACTGTTAGTCCTCATCTATTTCAGCACTGTGTACCGCGGACACATTTTCCACAACTGGATACCACCCCTGCTACCCGTGCCCCCCAGGAACCCATCAGCCCAAAACTGGAGCCACAACGTGCAGTCCGTGTCCCACTCACAAGGCCGCGACCCCAAGGTCAAACTGTGTCCTGAAGGCTGATGCAGGCAATACCACCTCCATACCTGATGACCTGAGAGTGTCCGAGTTCCTGCTGACCTGTGACAGTGAACTGTGTCTGTCTTTTTAAGAACGGGGAGTGTCAGGTTTGGATCAGGATAATATGATCATACGCATTATTTAATATGTCAATCCTTTTTTGTACTGGTTTCTAAAACATGGATGGTTTTAAATAAAAGTGACAGATTTACACAGGACCTTGGTTGAAGAAGAAGACTGTTTCATAAATCCAGTGTCAGCAAACGAGTGTGTAGTCATGTCTCTTGTTCCTGAAAAGACCAATGGGTCAATGAAGGCCAACAATCACATAGCTTTCTTATCCTACCGGGTACCCATTGACTGAATCGAACCCCGATCGAAGCTGCTCATCAGCACCTGTTTTGTGACCAGTGTGCCCTAAATGTACTTAATACACTTAACTGTGCAGTTTTGGACACTTTAATCTCTCAATCTCGTTCCATTAAGAAAAGCAAATCGGGACTCTCCGTACAATTGTTTTGAAAGATAACACCTACAGTTTTCCGTTTGTCCCCGTTGAAACCTTTTGAAACACCCTTTACTACTAAGTGCATTGAAGTGTAGATAAAATCTGACAGATGTGAAAATGGTCGGACGGGAATAAAGACTAAGATTACTTTGTTTGTCCCCTCATCAGTAGCCATGGATGGAGGCGAAGATAAGTTATCCGCACATTAGCAATAGGAACTTACAGCGAATTCGACCAGAAACGCTATGTTTTAAGAAATCTAAATTCACGCACACACGCACGGCACAGATACACACACACACACACACACACACACACACACACACACACACACACACACACACACACACACACACACACACACACATATATATATATATATATGCAATCGCGCTTCACAAATAAATGTTCCAGGAATGTCACGACTGGGGAATCGAACAGTATCCACGTGGGGAATCGAACAAAGGTCTTGGGCGTGACTAGCAGACGCTGTATACAACTAGGCTACACCAAAGACCCCTACTTCAAGTATGGCCACGAAGCTGGAGATATTCAGTGTAGCCATGATATCGCTTATACTGGCAGCGGGAATACACCTGGTCTTACACCTGCCAAACATCTATTAACCTGCAGAATGCAATCGACTACCCAGCATTCAGTGCTTAGTGGATGTGGAGGGGATAGACGTTATACAATTCATCAATGTCGTTATCTGCAAATCTTCAAACATGTTTGCACCATAAATAAACAGTTTACAAAGATAATCTGGAAAAGATAGTCTAAGTACATATTTATGGGAAGAAAACATCGAGATCAGATATCTAATATATCAGATGACCACTAATAAAATTCAGTGTTCTCTTTTTCTCTTGTCATCTTGTTCGAACATTTTATTATCGTATACTTAATGAAGGTGGAGACTCAACAGAAGGGTACTCGAAAGAATGAGTGATAATTGTATATCAGTTCGCTTTTAGCCATATTCACTTGGCGGGGCGGATACAGCTGTTTGAGGGGGGGGGAGGGTTGGGGGAGAGATCATAGTTCTTTTTCACCCGTTTTCACACCCCTGCTAATCCCGGCTAAAACTGTAAACCGGCCAAATAGCCTATTTTCTAAAACACAACCCTTCACTTTAGAAACCCTTACATAGATACTGGTGGCATTGCTAATGTGTAAATTATGTCATTTCTAGTGGATCACGCTCCAGGGTAGACACTGCAGCGTTATAGTAATATGCATACACTTACAGCGTCATTGTATTGTGAAAACAATCAGGCAACTTGTATTATTAAATTCTGCACTGTGAAATCTTCCCTGCACTATGCAAACACCAGAGGCAGTAAATGCTGGATATCGCCGCACATAAATGGACACTGACTATGTGAAGCTGGAAGTACATGTTTCGAATACAGTACATGTATATTCATTGATCTGAATATGACATCGTTCAGGTGTGTAATAAATATCTGTACTAAAATTGAGATGTGCTACTTGACGTTATTCAACGATATCAGACCGTCGACATACATGAAACGTGTTGTAAGTTAACTTCTTGGCAAAATCTGCATGTTTTGATTTTGTGGCTCTGAGCAACACGTACAGAGAACACGGAAAGATACGAGCTGAACTCACACTCAACAGTATTACACAGTACTACACCGAGGCGGTCTGTACATGGTCCAACTTGGGCGCTGCCAATCCGTTGATCAAGAGCATAAACATCTATATTAACAGGTAAGGGCGTAAGTGATGGGCCTGTAGATGTCTACATCTCACCAAAGGGCTTTCACCCCAGATCCAATATACAATGAACAGTTTTACCGTTACAGACATATTGTGTCCGGTGTTCTTTCACCACACATTTGTATCTTTGTATTGCTTAGGTGTGTACACTCACAAAATAATAACCAAATATACATGTGATCGGATTTATTCCTTCGTCAGCACACAAAGCGTTAATTGGTTTCAAGTTTCAAGAATTTAAAACGTTAAGAGTTTCAATAACAATTCGCTTCCAATAGGTCGTCTTTCTATGGAATACATGCTGTGCCTCACATCGGTCATTGTGTTGAAGCGTTGATACAAGACAAGAATCAGATGTGGTTGTAATTATGTACATATGTTACATAAGACCTCGATGATCAGCGAAGCAGTATTGTAAAAAAATATAACTCGTCCGTGCATTACAGACGGCAATGAGTCCAACAGTGTATCTCAAAATATATAATGTCAACATATGGATAACGTATATGTTCTGATCATTATTATCAACAAATGTACACGGGCTCCTCTCAAGAAGCAACCTTTCCTAACGTAACCTTAATACATACTCTTTAAACATTGCACTAAGGTTACCTTTGTGACTTACTATCAGCTTAGTCCTTTGTGAAAGGGGTCCGGGGACCTTTACTAAGGTTAAACTTAACTCCCATTCTTTAACACAGCAGTAAGGACACCTTGGTGACTCACGATCACCTGCCCTTTGTGAAAGTAAGCCCTGGGATTCCTTTCACGAAACAACCTTTTCAAAGGTTAACCTTAACTCCCATATTAACACCGCACTAAGGTTACCTTAGTGTCTTAAGATCACCTTAGTACTTTGTGAAAGGAGGTCCATGTGCTTGATATGAAGTTAGGTGTAACTCTGGACTTGCTGAAGCATTCCTCGTGGCTTTTGGAATCCGACACCAAAGATATACTGCAACATATTCAAGATATCCGGCACAGTAACAATCAGAGTGGCAATGACGATAAGAACAATTCCAGCTGACCCCACAGTAACAGCACTTGGTCTATTGTCACGGATACTAATTTTCTTCCGTATTGTACTTGAGAGATTGTGTGTTGGCACAGTAAGGCGTTTCTTTATTTCTTCTGTTATCCCGACAAAGTCCATTGTAGCCAGATTGACCACACAGGTACATATGCAAGCTGTCGTATAGGACTTTGGCAAGGCGGGTGCGACAAATATTGCTGATGTTGCTGGAGTGATCGGTATGGGTACTGATGGCGTACAAGACGTGCATGTCGTCGTGAGATTAAGTGGATTAGGCCTGGTGCTGATAACAACTGACGGATTCATCAGAGAAGCTGAGGATGCCGACGTCAGCGTCAAGGATGAAAGTGAAGGATCTGGGAGTAATGGAGTAACATTTTCAATGTGTGTTTGGGACGTGTATAAATTAAGTACAGGAGAGGATTCCAAGACGTTTCCAATGTCAGAAGCAGCTGTTGATACATATGATCCTACATCAGGCAAAGATGATGAAATGAGTGAACGGGTGCTTTCAGAAGATGTACCATACGTCATGAACACAGAGGCTTGTGACGGCATCATGAACGACATACTTTCTGAGGATACGTGCGACGGAGAACTAACGTCTAATAGCGAGAACGACGACCTCACAATGTCTGAAAGCAGAGATGACCGAGAGACGATACTATATACAGGTGACGATGTTGTAGAATGAACATATGTTTCTGTCCTTATTGTAGAAGTCACGATGTTGTCTGGCGATGACACGGTGAAAGTTGACGAAGTTGGTAGAAGGTGAGGGGACGATGAGGACTGAATGTCGGTGACTGACATGATCCATGACAAAGCGTCGGATGAACCACCTGCAATTTGAATGAAAATATCATTTATACGTCTGCTATATTCACAGAATTTCATCGATATAAGTGACACGATGTCCGGATTAAACCCGCCTCGTGATACAGTATATGATTGAAATTGTTACATAATGAGGTAGTCTTCTCCAGTTTAGAAAGGTTTATCAACATAAATTAAATTCAGTTCAGTTCGGTTAAGTTTCTCGGAAAGGCACCAGCAAGGCCGAGATGAAAACATACGTCTAAACACATAACACTGGACACAAGTGTTGACCATAACTTGGTACAGGTTAAACAGTCATGGGATGTATATATATGTGGTCACATGTAACAAGTTTTGTGGATTCGTCGTTGGAGAAAAAGTTCATATCTGAAGCGACACCTCAATAAAGTGCTTACCCGATTCACAGTTGACGCCAGTGTATTCTGGTGGGCACTCACAAGTGTAGGTATACGCACCATCTTTACACGAGCCTCCGTTTACACAAGGAGCACTTTCACACTCGTCAAAATCTGAATGTTCAAGATAAATGTAAAGTGTCATGAGGCCAGCTGTTGATTGCTCAATTTTATGAAGTTTTTCTCTCGATCAGAAATATAGATTTGAGTCTAACAAAATAAGCTGCAGTTAGGACTGAAATTCACCACTGTTTCTTATTTCAGATCATTTAGTTTGTCAGTTACAGAAGGTGTGTCTGAGTTCTATACTGCTTGAATTGTTTTGAAGTTACGTTAGAGCGCGCCACCTTATTAAGTGAGGAATGCCCAGACTGAGACATGACAAAGACGTTAATCACATGGGTAAAAGTATGGGTGGGTGCGTGAGTGAGTGGGGTTTTACGTCGCTTTTAGCAATATTCCAGCATTATAACAGCGGCGGACACCAGAAATGGGCTTTACACATGGGAATCAAACCCGGGCCTTCGACGTGAGGAGCGAACACTTTAACTACTAAGCTACCTACCCCCTGAAAGTATTGAGCTGACAATCATAGATGCACTGTCATAGGGCCAAAGAAGGAAGTGCAAACTATCAACAAGCGTTTATGTGTACCTTATGGACAAATTGCACAAATATGTTACCAGCGTATATATTATTCACTTCAACAAGACATCTTTACAATAATATTGTTTCTTGTTGGTTTTATTGTCTGAATTTAGTTTTATGTCAGCGGTGAACAACAGTGAACAACAGCATGCGTATTGATCTACCCAACCGGAATACTATGACACTCGATGCCTTTCTTCGTCTCTCCGCTTAAGACCAGTTTATACCCGGATCGTTCCGGATATTTCTTTCTTGTACATACAAGTATTTACTTTAGTTTGGTTACACCACCATTAGCACTATACCAACAACGTCATGGCAATAGAAACCAGCATGCTTTATATACTGTAGCCATGTGGGGAATCGAAACCGCATCTTCTACTTGACAAGCGAACGCTGTAATCACTAGGCTACCATACCGTATAGGGTGAAGAACTATGATGACCTTATGACTTTATAGTAATAGCAATTAACCACTAACCTAGTTTCGAAAACATATACAGTCATATACAAGTCACGTTTGTGTCCATGTCTAATTTTGGCCGGCTATCACCCTATAATCTCTCTTCCTGTACATTTATAAACAAAACAAAAGCCAACTATACATGTCTTGAGATAATGGTTCCCTATAGTAAAGGTCAGTGATGATGGGCCATTATGATGACTATTATGATGTTCCCATGTTGTCAAACACTGGCTTAATTGACCTAAAAACAATATCAGATTGACATCGCTTTAATATTGGTGTACGTGGCGTGACCAAATCTCTACACACTCACATGTGTGGACAGGATATGAAAATATTCTTACCAAAGACCATTCCAACTGGAAATTCATAGCCGCCAGCTGACATGAATCCGTACACAACTGCCCCAAAACGTGCACCATTCATTGACACCTGTATGGGGGAATCTTTGGCTACCGTGAAATTTACTCCAAAGGCGCAGCCTGGTATAGATCGGTAGTCTGTTGGATTACCGCCCGCAGTTGAAACTGTCCTGGCATAATATGTCTTAAAGCCAGTAAGTGAAGAAAAGTCAGCCATGTAGGAAGATAGAAATCTGTCTGTTGAGGGCACCTGTGCCATGAACCCATCACCGTCTCCTACAACTGTGTCGGCCTTCTTGCTCTTACCATACATAACGACCAGAATAGGATGGTTAGAAGTGAGACACATCTCCCCATTAGGAGCCGTATCAATATCGAAATAGTCACCAAAGTCCAGAGAAAATACCTTCCCAGAACTGGTCGTCACCTCGGTTCCATTCATCGATGCCACAGTACGATATATAGCGCCACTGTCTCTTCCTTCCAAGTTATGTATCACGAAACTAGACCCTAATGCTTTAACAGGAGCTATCATTTCCACAAGCATATCCACACCGTCAATTCCATCAGGAACATTTGCACATGGATGTCCAGAAAGAAGTGTTATCGGTTTGGTGCTTTCAACGTACGTTCCTGTTAAGTCATGCGTGCAAACAATTCCAAGCGTTTGGTTTGCGCTGAGGGTGAATGTTGCAGTGCCTCCATCTAAATGGTTTTCAGAGCCGCATGTTCCGTCGTTCTGAATCTTGAACTTGATTGTCACGGTTGTTTCTTCTTGGGTTGCTGACACCAGCAGTGTTGGCTTGTATTTAGAAGTTTCTGTATAGGACACAGCAATGTATGCTGTAGACAGATAGCTAGTGGGGATGGCCAGATAGCCCTCGGAGGAGTAGGAGTTGTAATCCATGACGTACACAGACACGTCCGATGTGGAATCAATAGTCACAGTCTTTTGTTGAACTTCTTCCATATCTGAAGAATAACGAATGGAGCTGGGAAGTTCGATGTTTAAAGCAAGACCACTCTCAAGTGAGTAGTCCATGACTTCTCCTTCCATGTGGTTTCTGACTGTCAACTCTGCCTTCGTTTCTGTCATAATTAGTATGTATGGCTTTCCGTTTCCGTAGCCATTTTTCAGAAAGGATAGAAGAAATTGTTTTCCTTTATGGTCTCCTACTGGTGTAGATCCTGCTGGCAAGATAATGTCATATTGACAAACATAATACTGTTTTGACAAGACACTCCAATGACATTTAGAATACAGTATTCAAAGGATCTAATTTCTATAAATACAACAATACATAAACAGGAGGAGTCCTGCAATGTGACTGGTTGGAAACGGTTCATTATGGGAATACATCCATGAAATATTTCGGGTTCTTAGCATCGACTGAGCACCTTTCTTAATTTAAAGTAATTCCTTTTCTTACACTTAAATTTGAAACAAACATACCAGCAGACTGGGTTAAAGGTATATTCAATCGAATATTACGATCGTTCAATTATGACAAGAATCATAAAAATAGTTAGTATTAGTACATGGTCCACATTCTGCTGACAAGGGAAATATATCGGTTTCCATGGAAGCATGATGCCATCACGTACTAGTCTATTGCCTACCTTGTCGGTTCCTAGTAAATGTTTTGAGCAACAAATGCTTAACGGAAGCTCAATGAATATTTTAGTCTCTGATACTTAGGCATTGTATATTAGTAAGCATTCGTGATAATTTCATAGGAACCGAAGTAAGAATCCCACCTTACGTGTACAAATTGTATTAAGCTGTAATAAGCCGATTAAGCTTGCAAGTCACACGATGTTAACTGGTGTGCATATTCTGAATTCTCACACTGGTGCTACTTTATATGCTTCTAAATACATGATTGTTTCCTAACACCACTACCATCAATCCGCCACAAACCCACCCCTACACAGACATCCCACAGCTACTACACGAATTCTGCTCTATCGTAAAAATCATGTGGAGAGCGTTTGAATGCATGTACCCAAATATCATCGTATCCATAAGCACTCGCTGTCATTGAATCTGAAATGCAAACGTTCGCTCGGATATTCTTGTTTGCTTTTTGAGGATAGGTCGTACGTGATCCTCATGCTACTTTCTTCCATTTGTATTTTAGTTATTATTGTATAATGATGTTACATGTCTTGACCGTGAAGCGTTTTATGTCCTCTTAAACCTTGTTTGCAGAATATTTGTTATTCCGTGTTAAACAGCAAATAACAGCGCCATGAGAACAGCACACTGCTATGTGAATAAGTACATCATCTTGGAAAAAAATATGAAAAAAGTTTACTTACCGTACACAATATAGGAAACTACGACAATGACGACAGACAGCTTCAGAACCTGGTGTGACATGGCTATCTCATCAAGAGAAGTAGCCGCGACGTGAGTGTGGGTGACAACTAAGGAGAGTAATGATTTCCACCAAGTGTTGGTTCCTGCAGCATATATTCTCTATAATCGATACAACCCTTTCACTTGACATCCACGGTGAATCACGCCTCGGAAGGGTATTCTGACTTCGCGTGGTACACTCTGCGTTTTGGATTCAGGCTGAGACGGGTACATGGCATTATACTGTCATAAACATTTGTAGAAAGTCCTGTCTGTCTTTCATTTCGTCAAGGGAAATATACTGATATTTGATCCTTTCGGGTAATAGAGTGGAGATAATTTTCGTTCCTGAAGGCTACATGTATCAAATATTAAAACTTATACGTTCGCTTATTTCGTTTTCGCATGATTTGCCTCATAGATACACATTGTGGTTACAAATATTCCATGATTTTTTTCCATTCCATGTTTTTTTATCAAGTAAAAGGGTTCGTGGGATCTGGAATTTATACTACAAACAAAAAGTATGGGAACAACTTATCATTTGTACATGTTTGACCCGTTTGTACAAATCGTTTCGTTCTGACCTTTGAAATTCTGGTATTTGTATTCTTATATTTACCTGTTTTACGGCAAATCTAGAATAGATGACCCAATGATCGATATTATGAGCATAGATCCTGACGACAAATCCACTTGTCTTTTGGGCCACAACGAGGTATCGTATCCAAGGCGATTATATTCATAAAGGTGTTAATTTTGGCTATTGCCCTATAACTTGCGTGATAATGAATTGCAATTTCCATTCAAGAACTAAACCATTACCGTCAGCTGCTCTATAGCTGTTACACGTAGAGTGTGTGAGTGATAGGACTTGCTTGATTGCTGTTTCAAAATGTTCGTAATTTAGCGTAATCTAGTACGATTGACAATGTTTCGGAAATTGATCCGACCGATCTGAATTAAGTAATGATGTTTGATACTAAATAGCATTTGTTGTTCATTACCTGAAAATGTACTGTGACGATAATAAGGCGAAAAGAATAATATGTCATTTGTATGATCAATACGTCATTGTGTTGTTCCAAGTCAGTCATGTTGTTTATAGAGTAGGAACACACATTGAATGATGTTTGACGTCAAGCACTTGATGTAGAGTCTTCAACAAAGGTCTGACACTGTGACTGACCAACTGAAACACATCTTATGATGGCGTTATTTGAATCCACAACACAATATGTTTCAAGACCGGCATACATCATGACACCTCTTTTTTGATGATCTATTGTATTTTGCGTTTTGATTGGTTGTCACGTTGCTGTCAGTGAGAACACTAAGCCACACGTAATAAATACAAATATACTGGATTTACTGTTACGGTTAAGAATTTGCCGTGACAAACAATGTATGAAATCCCCCGAGAACCAGCAAAACAGAACAAAGACAAGTCTAAACCATTCAAATAGTGTAATATTAGGTCTAAGCAAGAGAGCAAGTTATACATGGTCACAAGTCAATTTCACAATAGCGATTTCAAATACAATACGAGTGAGACAAGATCTAAGGCAATGGGTCACAAAATGTAATAAAGCAAACTCATCCAAGTCTTAGTGCAAGAGAAAAACAGTTAAGCAGAATGTAACACACTGAGTGGTCTGACGGCGACTATGAAGATGAAGCGTTGGCAACGATTGATGATGATACTCCAGTGAATATGAATGTGTGACCCTCGAACCACTGCAGCTTACCTTATACATATAAACCTGCTACCACAATCCTAAAAGTGTTGACCATCTATTATACGAAATGTCATCCATCATAATTATTATTCCAAACACTAAACGTTGTGATCGAATAATAATTATTACGTAATTAATAACAAAATATAGAGAAAATACACTCGTAACACTCTCCCCATTGAGGAAAAGAAAGTTTCGTAGACATCTGAACTTTCTGCTCAGTGGATAAATGTGGATAAATGTTTCTCATCAAAGTGAGCTAACACATCAGAATTTCTCAACTCTGGTGAAACATTATCACTAAGATCATCAAACTTCACAATGCTAACACAATCATCAATGTTGTCAACATTTTCACAATTGTCTTTAGTACAATCAGTAACTGGGGAGAGTGTAGCAATAACCTGTCATGATATTTCTTAATCATGTTGACATGACACAGTCTCTTTTGTTTACGAGGACCAGGCGTCAGGACGACTTAGTCTGTGTAGTTAACCCTGTTGTCAACAACATATGGACCTTGATATCTTGCTCTCAGTGGCTGACCAGGAAAGGGAAGCAAAACTAACACTTTCTCACCACACGTAAATTTTCTCTCTTTTGTCTTTCTGTCAAAGATTACCTTCATTTTTTCATGTGAAACTTTCAAGTTTTTTTCTGGCCAACTCACTTGCTTTTGATAGTCTGTCCCTAAATGTACACACATAGTCTACGAGATTGATCTCAGGTCTGTCATTGAGCCATTGTTCTTTTAAGTATTTCAGTGGCCCACGCACACTGTGACCAAATACAAGTTCAAAGCGGCTGAACCCTGAACTTTCTTGAACTGACTCTCTGACAGCAAACAACAACAAATGCACACCCTCACCCCAATCTTTCTTTGGCTCAAAACAATATTATTGTCTTGATCATATTTTTCAAAGTTTGATGAAACCTCTCTAAAGCTCCATGTGACTCTGGATGATAAGCACTAAACTTAACTTGCTAAATACCTAACTAGTACATAGCTTGTTGAAACACCTTATACATACATTTTGAGCCCTGATCAGACTTTTGGTACCACAATTTGATGGTACAATTTCCATTCATCCTCTGCAGGAACATCCGGCGACCTATATTTCCTCATCAGAACACCATCTTTGTAGTAATAACAAACTGGAACCTTGCTAACCTCTTCAAAAGAAAAAGCCTTACTTGCCAATTTCTGCACTTCAACATTCTCACCCTGTGCACTAATAAACTGCTCTCTGGAAAGAATGTCAAACTATCTGACGTATCAAGAAGTCCTGTAGAGCTACTACTCTTAGAAGATAAGTCATCCGTCTCTACCTCACACAAAGAATGATCCATGAATGTACCTGACAAATCATAAATAGTATGATTCTGCAAAGAAGTCTTGCAAGAAATGCCTTTCGACATTGAACGAGTCACTGCACAGGAGGGGACAATACCCAGAAATTCATCCTCCAACCTTTCTCTACTAACCGAACTACTTTCACCAACTTTCACCTCACCTGAAATCAGATCCGAAGTCAAATTCACAAAATGGAGAGGAGCAGAAGAATTGCCACCTATACCCTGAAGCAAAACATCTGAGTTAGCTGAAGATTCATCAGAAAAAGGCAAAATATCCTTCACAATCAGAGAACTAATGCACAAAAGAAAGTATACACCTCTTTGATTAGACATTATAGACATTAACTCAGAACGGAAACAAATGTCATTGAAATTACTTTGAATTCAAGATGAGTAATCAATTGCACATCAAACGTCCATACATACAGTGCATGAAATGGTGAAGGTTTAGTTTGATGGCCTTTGAAAGAGAACTGTTGTCAAAAGAATACTTACACATTACCAAAAGTCAAATAAATACATGTGTCTCTCTGG